>NW_022196913.1:89197674-89230447 GCF_008632895.1 Mastomys coucha
CACCACCACCACCACCACCACCACCAGCACCACCACAATACCTCATTGCTTTTTTACAGCCACCAACTCTAACAGGTACTCTTTAGGAACCCTCAAGCTACCCTTGCCAGGGAAGCAGGTAATCTAACTGCAGATATTCACTTTCCCTCCTTGTCTCCAACTCCATCTCTCATTCTCTCCTCTAGATCTGTGGCAGACCACCTGCCTTTGCCTACCCTCTCCCTCTGCCCTCATTTCCAATCTATCACTTAGATTTTCTCCTCCAGCCTTCATCCTGTTTTCCTAGACTCCAACTCCTGTAGGCTTTCTCTGGGAAACCACCAACAGAGCCTGATGAGGAAGCAAGTCAGCCATTTAAGAAGGCAAGCCAGCTTCAGATATTCACTCTTTCTCCTCTCCTCCATACTCATCCCCTGGTTCCCGTTCCAGTTCTGGTTCCATACCCAGTTCTGTTGCAGACTATGTGTTGTGGAAGCCTCCCTTCACGCTCTGTTTCCATTCCTAGGAGACCAAGCAGATCCTAACAGAACATCCCTTTTTCCTCTTCACTGTGGACAAACTCAGTACCCCAATCCTAGTCCACCTCCATTTATAAGTGTCAGTTTTCAATACCTAGGAACACATTTTATCCATAACCTCTAGTGGCTGCATATATCAAGATCCAAGTAGAATTTGTTATCAGGCAATACACAATGATCACATTCTCCTGATAATCACATCTACCCACAGTGACAAAACCAGGTATAAGCATCTAACATTAAAATCCTTCCAAATCCAGATACATAGATTCCAGAAATACTATTAGTATTGATTATTATTAAAAACACACTATTGTTATAGATGAAAAGTAATCAGGATATATCAACCCTACCATAGTAGGCCCTAAATATTTCAACATAGCTGAAACATAAGAGAAAGACCTTAAAATAGTCTTCATGAATGTGCTAGAAGTGCTTAGAGGAAAAAAATAAATCTCACATTCACAGAACCCACATGGCTCTGTACCAGTTGAGGTTCTTTGCCCAGAGCTGAATGGAGAAAATAACACAAGTCCCCCATCCCTAACCCAGAAGCTATCTCCAATTGATAACCACTTGTAAATGAGAACTTAGTTTCCTCTTGTATAGTCTCACTGGAGAAACAAATTAGACATAAGAGTAGCTTCCATGCCCAGCAGTAGGTGGATGGCTAACAGAGAATGAATGCAACAGCATCGTTGGAGGTTCCTTGATGCATAATACCATGTAAGGGCTCTTCTTTAAAAAAAAAATCTTATTTTTCATTTATATAATTATTTCCCTTTCTATTTTTATACTCCAGATCCTTTGTATACATTCTATGGCTTTTTAATTTATTATTTTGTATGTCATTCTTGAGTGTGCAAGGAACATCTATTTTCAAGACAGAGAGACAGGGAGGGAGAGAGAGAAGGTAAACCTCTTTCAAAGGACTGAGTTTCCTTTGAAGCACCCATGTCAGGTAGATTGCAGTATCCTATAACTCCATTTCCAGGACTATCTGATACCTCTGGCCTTGTAGGCAACTGTATTCACATGCACATATCCAGCTACACACACATAAATAATTTCAAGTCTTAAAACAGTGTATTAGACTGAATGATGATACCCTAAAAATATCTATGGTCTCATCCTTGGAACCTGTGAGTTTTATATGACAAAGAATACTTTGTGCTTGTGACTGAATCAGGGATCTTAAGATGCCGTGATCTTAGATTATTTCAATTGACACTGTGTAATGATAGATCCTCCCAAGGTCAGTCAGAGGAGAAAGTAATATCTGGGCAGAAGGAGAAACCAGATTCAGCCATAGCTAAGAAGTGTTAGCTGCCTCCTGAAGCTGGGAAACAGGGTTGGAATCTCTCTGCTGACTGCCAAGTCCTTGAATTTAATCTTCTGAGATGGATTTTGAATTTTGGACCTTAGAACTCTGGGAATAAATTCATATTTGTTTTAAAACAAATAGTATATAAATTTTTCCTGTATATTGTTTTTATGTGCTTAGAGACTGCAATGGGTGAGTAAGCCATGAATTAGCTTCTGGTTTGTTCAAAATACTTCTGAAATGGATACATAATATTCACAGTTTGCTGAACTTTGGAATACGTTCTATTTTGGAAACTGTAGCTGCACATAACAACTTTTGTCTATAGGGTAATCACACATTCATACTCCATCACAGTGATTGGATTTCCTCTCTGTAACTTTAGGAAGCATTGAAATATGCATAATGAGTATAAAGACATGTTAGTTAAGTCTCATTATTTTGTAGATGTTCAGAATTAATCCTTGATTATTATCAGTCAGTCCATATAAGATATATACAGGTTTCTTTAAAATTATGATGTAATGATCAAGATTTTAAGTACACAACAAAATCAAATTTTCTACAAATTTTCTTCATATATTTTGAACTTAGAGATTTTTTTCTCTGTATTTCAAACTCACTCTCTGTGAAATATTCACTAAAGCATTTGTGTTGTAAAGGTGTGAACTTCTTTAGACTTTCATTTCTTCTTCTTCTCCTCCTCCTCCTCCTCCTCCTCCTCCTCCTCCTCCTCCTCCTCCTCTTCCTCCTCTTCTTCCTTCTCCTCCTTCCTCCTCCTCCTCCTCCTCCTCCTCCTCCTTCTTCCTCTTCTTCTTTCTTTTTCTTCCTCCCACTCTCTTATTTTCCTTCTTCTTTTCTCCCCCTAATTCTCAACTCTTCAAGTTTCATGGATTAAAAACACACTTATAAATTTATATTTATTAGAAATAAGTACAGATTTTTGGACCCACAAATTTTATGAATGTTCACTTATCAGGCTGTATCTTCCTACACAGGCTGCTCTTGACAGACTCATGAAAACTGAGAGTAAACATGGTTATACTTTTCATCTTTCTAGGAATCATGGGTATAATCAGGAAGTGTGTATAGTATAGTCTTTTTTTCAGTTGAGAAAAATACTTCACTTGCTCAGTAATTTTATTTTTACCAAAATGCTTTAAAAATCAACTACCAATTGGTTATATCTGAGTCTTGTACTCTATTTTTAAGTCAGTAAAAAGAGAATCACACTAAATCAAATAGAGTGCTCTTTTTTACCTACATACCTATCTTTCTGTCTGTCTGTCTGTCTGTCTATCTATCTTTCTATCATATATCTTCTTTCATCTATCTCTATATCTATCATTTATCTATTTTAATATTCTATTAAGATTACAGAAATGTAGCTATGAAACAGAAGAAAGGAAAAGAGAAACATTTCTAATGCATACCATAGGAAATCCTCTGGAATATGTTTCTACACTGAATGAAATTTATTTTCTTTATTATACATACTGAAAATAACCTGATCAAGGTGATTTGTTCCTTTCTATTCTTCTTCTTTTACTTTTCTTTTGGTATCTCAAGAATTCTAAGTAGTTGTTAAAAATACATAAATTCAAATAACAAGAATGGAAAAGAATATAAACTTTGACTTTTTTTAGAAGTATTGTAGAAATCCCTATATTCTATTCTGTCTCAGTTTGAACTGTTCATACAGTCCAGTGTTGGTATGAATACTTTTGAAGATAGGCAAATCTATTATTTGTTACTTCTAACTGACAAATTCTCCCTCATCTGGCTGAATACTGCATCTATGATTTGTTCCTAACTATGAATTCTGACTGTTCAGAACATACTGTGCATTTCTTACTTCTTGAAGATAGCAGTCAGTCCATTTGTTCTAATCTGAACTTTTCAATATGATGTAACTATGAGGACCATCTTGTGTCATCATTAGGCAGTCTACAGTTGGCATTGTCACTCCATTTCTTTTATCTGCCCCTCTGCCACGACCAGGATGAAACAGGTGCCCAGGTAGCTTTCATCAGTTGTATATGTAGTACTAATATTATTTTCCTTGAAATTAATAGACTTCTCTAATAGTGTTATTACTTTGTGATAGTTTTCATATAACTACATAGCACTGAACATAGCATACTAGCAGTTAAAAGCATACATAATTTTCATTTATTATGAACTACAAACCAATTCATCATCTAAAATTCCACATTAGTTTTCTTTATTTCATGATCTCTGACAGCCTAGTTACTATTGATTATTAACAATCATTAAAAAGGTTAGTTTGGCAACATTTGCTTTTAGATTAACCACGAGGATTACCACTAATTATTGTGTTTTTCCCATTTATGTGTGTGTTGTCTGCCTGATAACATAATCTTGAATATGCCTGAGAGTTGACACAATTGGCCTTTTCTAGTTTTAGAGCATTGGACACTCTCACATCCCCAGTCTCTTGGCAACTCTCCTGTTGTCCTTGATTTCTTAAAGATTACTGACAGTGTTTTCATCATCTCATCTGCAACTTCTTTCAGCACCTTGGGATATTATTCATAAGGAGACTTGAACTCATTTGAAGTGTGAGGTGCTTTCTATTATCTTCTCATCTATTCTGGAATTCAATTCTCTCCTAACGATGTTTGTTCTAACCTTCCAGTTTTCAGATCATGCTTCTTGATAGAGAAGTTGAGGAAGAAGAACTGAACAGTTCTGCTTATGTTTCGTCTGACATTACGACATCTTTCCTAGGCAGTGAATACAGCCCTTGTTCCTGTTCTAAAACCAAATGGTGATATTAGCAAGAACAACAAGAGTCGATTTTCCACATTTTTATCATTGATAATTAAAGTACTAATAATGTTAACTATTGCCTTAATTAGTTCTTTCTCTTTTTCTCTCTTTCTTTCTTTGCTGTGACAACTGGAGAATCATTAAAGTAAAATTTCATGAAAGAACTAGCATATGAGATAAATCAATGATGAGGTAAAAAGTTCTGAGTTTTTATAAGCAATATGAAGATTTCTAAAAATACATAATTTTTACTTTAGCTCTGAAATGTAGTTACTCTAAAATCAAGAGCTGGGCTTGTTTTCAAACCAAAGAATAAAATTTCATTGTGAAATCACTGCAAACTTTATTAGTGATCTGAACTTCATTTTCTAAAAGTCCAATTTTTAAACATATTCTGCAAGATTATAAAAGGTGTTTCCAAAACCCCTTAAAGATTTTGAAATCCTGCACAAAGACTCTGGGCAAACACTGTGGAGACAAGATCTTGTGAGCTATAAGACCTGGCTATTTAGTTTCTCATGTCAAAGTAAAGACAAATGTTTTAATGTGTTTTAAATACTTTTAAAGCAGGATACAAGACCCTTTGATTTATTTTCTATTTGGAATTTAGAATATGGTATGCATTGATTTCTTAACATATGGTTAAATAGATTTATTTACACAGGTTTTATTATAGCAAGTAGGTGTCAATATGTAGACATTTACATATAATTTCTGTCTAAAAGATACATTAATTAGCAGCTCTGCATACAAATAGACACTTTCATTAAATCACTTAAAACCGTGTATGTATATATGTATATGTACATATATATATAAACATTTTGAGATTTTGTATAAAGTGTTAATGTTTTAGAAAATGTGACTATTTTTTATGTATAAACATCTGCCAAAATAATGTATTTTCAGAGAAAGTAGTTGAAAAGTTTGGTCTTCTTAAAGGTAAATTTAAAATGTATGCAACATGTTAATAAAGATAGCATTGTATTAATATCAGTTTCTCGTGTTAAAAAATTTAATGTCTTTCATGGAATCTTGATGCAAATAAATTTTATTTAATAAGAATTGCCCTAAACCTAAAATTATATACAAAACAGGTTCCTATTTCAAAGTCATATGTTAAAAATCATCACGAAATAAAATTAGTAGTAATAAAACATAAGGGATGTTTATGATACTGCATTTCCAAATATATACTGAATTATCTTCTACAACACACATGGTTAGGAAGTTATGGAAAGGCTTATACACAGTGATGGATACCTTCCTGGGATGTAAGGACGGGTTATCACCAGACACCAAGAAATACAACTAAACATTCACCAACAGCCCATGGGATTTAAGACTGTTGCTTGCAAAGGCATTCTCCTGGTTCAGACTTAGTCCAAGTAGGCTGTCAACATGACTTATGTCACCCTTGCTCCTTCTGTGCCCTCTAGATTCTACCTCCGTGTGGTTTTATTTACTTCTCTGCTTGCTTGCATACTTTCCCCTACTTGGTCAGGTTGCTGATGCTCCAATGGTAGACCATAATCTATTTTGTTTATCTATGACATTTGTAGATGTCAGAGAGAAAGTATTCTAGTATTAATTCACCTTTTGCAAACCACTGACTTTTGGTAGCAACTCTGCAGAACAAGGCTAACTCTAGGGTAGATTTGTTGGATTCATTCCGCATCACAGTTGAAAACTGCAACAATTAACTTTTCCTCACCAAACATTTACTGTTACTGGACATTAGAAAGAAGATGGGCTGTGTGCCCTGAAAGCACAGCTTAAGTGTCCTTCATCGGAGACTGTGTCCTATTTAGTGCTTAGCAAACAATAATCAATGAGAAATACATTGTCCATCAATTAAGAAGTAAAAATTGATCCTAACAAGAAGTTTTGATGGATTTCATGTTCCATCAATGTAATAGAAATTATGTCAAGTATGGGGACAATTTAATTGTTCTCATTCCAATCTACATGTGTAGGTTTTTTAAAAAAATATCTTTTGTTCTGTCTATTGCTGGAAAATACCCATCAGGTTTGGAGGTGACGCACAACAACCTATAAGTCCAGCTCTAGGGGAATTCAACATCTCTGGCATCCAGAGGCATCAACACTCATGAGTCTCACATTCCACATACACAAAATTTAAAATAAAAGTGTATTTTTTTAAACTGAAGAAAAAAGTCTGTATAAATGTTTGAGCCCATATTATATGGGAAAATATATGAAAGGACAAAGTCATCTAAACTCCTTCTATTTAGAAATTATATTCAATGTTTCCAAAAAACCAAACATTGGTCCATGTTAACTATATTACATATATAGCAACTAAATGACTATCGTTCATCTACCTTACTATAAAGCTGAGATTTTCCTATACATCTATAAATATGTACTATTTAGAAATTTTGTGAACTACTATGCTGTTTTCCCAATAATCAGTCACCTAAACTATAATTTATTTTTTCAGTAAAAAGCAATTTTCAATTTGTACTTAGATTCTGTAAGAGTCATAACTGAAGTTTTTGAATGGATGCAGTCCTGAACTTGTTATGCAACAATACCATTCTTTGATATCTAGAAACCAGGTAAGACTACAAATATATGGAGAAACACACATGCAGACCCAAGGGCATTACATACATCTATCTACTCACATACACATTTTATATGCACATTTGTATGTCTATGATTGACTTAAACAGATCAATAACATCACATACATTGTTAGTTCTATTTTTGCAGATGAACAAATGAAATTTGTTAAAACAAACCAACCAAACAAAACAAAACAAAAATCAAAAAACACCTGGCTTGCCAAGGACTAAACGGTTTTTGATCTCAGAGAGGCCCGAGTCTTAAACCCATATGCGAGATCACAGTACTTACAGCTAATCCTGTATTACCAGCAAATCTTCCAAGAAATTCACCTTTCGAGTATGACTTGCCCATAAAGGGATCCTAAGGCTACCATGTTACATTGCACCTGGATTCTTTAGGTATTCATCTTAGGAAACTCCACTGAAACCTGATACAATTTCCAATGCCAGGGAGAAAATTAAATGCTGTGCAAAATCACCAGCATACACTGGGTTCTTGGCTTTCTATTGCACTTCTAAAAGCAGTATGAGCTATCTAACAGGAGACTGTGAGTTTGAGTCTCCTTAAGAAATTAATATTCCTCCTTTCAAACTAAAATGATTGCCAAATCCCATACACATAAATCTTCCTGGAACCCTGCTGCACTGGAATTTGTTGAACATGCTCTCCTAAAACACTTACTTTCCTAGGCTCCCCAGCTCCTGGTGCCCTTCCTACCTCTGACTGTTCCCGGTTTCTTTTCCTTCATCTCAGGAGTTCTTAGGAACTCTGAATGCCTGGTCAACAGATTCTTTCAATACAATAATATCCCTTGTCATTACTTTAACAACTAAAAGTATTATAGGGTCTTTCATATCTTTCTCCAGATAATTCCTGGTATGAAGAGATGTGTGAATCCAAACATACAGTAAACATTTTTCCTCTTGAGTTTCCCAAAGAAATACCATCATATTCTCTTGTCTTGTAATTAAAATAATTATGTGCTCCATGTTCTCATCGTCGGCTTGTTATTCTACATTTGTTTTCCAATGTGCTTCTACTTGCTGGGCGATGCTCTTTGAGTAAAATCTGGGTCATTTGAAATTGTGCAGTGTGGTTCACGATGAGTGTGCCAGCCCTTCATCCCAGGTCTGTGAGACATCAGCCATACCTTTCACCCTTTGCGCTCTGGTACTCTCACTAACTTTCCAAGTTTCTCTCACCATCTAGTCCTATTCAGTCTAGGTCAGTGTTTCTTGACATTTAATAAACCCATGGGCAGTTAAAGGAATTTGTTAAAAGGAATTGTGCAGGTTAGAAGGAGTTTGATGTTGCTCTTTAGTGATCTTCTTGATGGTGGATATAAACCATGATTTGAACTCAACTCTCTCCTCCTCTTATTCCCTTCAGGTGTTTCCTTGATGGAAGGAACCCTTTGATTCTAGAACAATGAAAAATGACATTGTCTTCTGCTTTATGGTTTTTTTTTTTTAAAATCAAGTGCTGGGGAAAATCCATGTTCTTCAAACAATTTGCCTTGTCCATAGAACTCTAATCCCTACCAGCATCTCCATACTCATGAAATCTTAGACTTCACCAACACATTGCTGACCCCATCTGTCCCCTTGCTCAGAAAAATTTCCCTTGACTTGTATCATGATCATTGTTGACTCCTCACAAGCCCATGGGTATTCACTTCTTCACGCATATTCTCCATTTCTACAGTACAATCTCTTTAACGTAAAGGACCATGCCATGGTCACTATGGAAACCACTGAGCCTAAAAGAGTTTTTACATATACTTTATATTCAGTAATTATTTGCTGCTTTCAACTAAATCTACTCTAATATCCCATTCTCCATTTTAAATGTACACCAGCCTCTTGAGTTAACCAATGTTACTATACCATCAGATCTTTAGTGGAAAACTGCAGAATGAGTTTGAAACATTGGATCACAATAGCAGCAAGTGATTCAAGAAATTAATTAAAATATTCTTTATGGCACTTTCTACTCATGGGTCTTAGGTTAAACAACCCATTTAAAAAGCGGACAATATTTAAAAAGACATTAACAGATAGTAATATTACCTTGATTAAAATATTTATATTTATAACTGTGCCACAGTATCAAAACGGAAGACATACATGGGAAAGCATGGTAGTTAGTATCATAATCACTTCAAAAGCATAGAAATATAAGAAACTAGTTAATAAGTAAGAGCATGGTCTCTAATGATCTATGCAATTAACCTTAGCGCTGCTGCTTTAAAGGTGTCCTTACTTTTATATAACTCCCTCCTGTGCACAATATGCAGATGCCTTATTTGAACGATGTAATAAGTTCATCCAAACACTCTGATGTCAGCTACACTCACAGATGAGGTTAAGAAAAAATAAAGTTTAGGTTTCATTTTGGCTGTGTCTAGATGACTTATTTATATGTGCTGGTATGAACACCCTTTCATTGGTAGATCAGGAACTTCATATTTCAACCTGCTCCTGCAAAATACAGGGGAAATTTCATGACTGATGGCCTGTAGGAAGATTAAGAAGGAGGAAAAAATATGCCACACTTGCTTCGCAACAGGGAGAGTGGCTTTTCCTAAAACTATTCTTCAAGTTGTTTACATGTAGACAAACCCAGTTGCTTTTAATTTTTTTTTTCATCATGAGAAAATGTAATGATAAATACATTGTTGCTTAGACAAATGATCCTCATGGCTATAGCCAATTTTCCTCCTTTAGTTAATGCATTTCTGAGTTTCTCCAAAGTTGTTTGAAATGTAAGAGCTACATTTCCTGCAGCTCCTCTGTGTGTCACAAATACAAGTCAAACCAGTTTCTACTGAAAAGCAGTTTACACTATTTTCTGACTTAGGCAACAATTTCTATCTCTGTTTTTACTGCAGTAAAATAGAACACATTATACAATCTGTCCTTACAATTTAAGGCTTTGCTTCCTCTAATTTTTTCAGGTAGTGTCTTTAATTTTGCACACCTATGTTCTTTTGGATGGAGAAGGGCTACCCCAGCCTTCATTTCCTTGCCTTACTTCTGCAGATGGCATGTTTTCTGTGAAAGATTCTTACTGCTTTGTAGAATTCAAATAAGCTTGATTGACCCACTTTAAACTTTTAGAAAGGGAAAGAAACATTTTTCGTGAGAGTCTCTCTAGAAAAAGTTGTTCAGGTGGAGTTTAGACCCTTATAGTTGGCAGGATTATAGTTGTTGAAGGACATTTAATGATGTATTTATATTTATTCTGGGCTCGACGGAAGTGGAAAACAATGCTGCTTTCTCTCTTAAAGAAATTGAGATAAAGTTACTACTGAAGGGCCTTTGGCAATACACTGTACTTATTGGAAAGCCGTTAAAGTGTTTGCCTTCACTGAGACCCCAGGCAGATTCTAGATATGATCCTTCTCAGTGAAATCAGCTAATCAGTCAGTCCACCCCATCTCGGCAGAGGGCAGTTTAATTAAAACATAATGTCACCCACAGGGCATTTTTATCTAAGACTATTTATGAAGTACATCATGAAACAAAGTAGCCAACCAAAATGAAACAAGGAAGAAGGAAGAGGGGGGGTTCTGAGAAAATTATGCTCTCACTGAGATTTGTATCAGGAATCTTAGTGACAGAAAAACTATCCTCAAGGATAAAATATTATTTGTACTTTGGTCCTTTGGAATGAATTTTCTAAGAAATATTAAATCAACATTTTATAAAATGTGAGTTGGGGCATTTAAAGACTCTCTCTATTGCTTTTGTAAAGGGTTTAAAAATCAACTTTAAAGATATTAAAATTTATTTTAGCTATGGAAGAACCAGAAAGCAAAATAAAATTAATTTTGAGAACTATAAAATTTTATCCAATAGCACAAACAACACATTACTGTCTGGTTTACACGGTGCTGTCTTCTTCTTAAAACTTCAGAACAGGCCAAATTTAATGTTCCACTATTTATTGAAAATTTTAATTAGGTTAGTATATATACATATATATAATATATACATATTATATATGTATACATGCATATATATGTGTGTATATATATATATATATATATATATATGTTTATATAAAACAACCCAAGTAGTTTCTAAGGAAGTAACCTCTGGTGGGGAAGAAATATGTACAGCCATTTGACAATAGGATTCAGCATACCCAGATTTTTGTGTGTTTAAATAATCAAGAGTAGTGTAATTGTTGAATATTCATTTAAAATAGCAACCATAACATATTATACTTCTCTTCATGTAAAGGGAAAGCCATAAAAACAATTTGCATTAAAAACCATCCCATCCTTCCATGTTAAATGTATACCACTCTTCTAATTCCTCCAAATGCAATCATTTCCAAGTCTACCCCCTCTACTGAATTTTTCCTTTCTCTGCTGAACACTGAAAAAAAAACAGCAACAATGAAACAAAATTATAAAGAAATTTCCCCATTAATTCAAATTGTTGTGTTAAATATCTTGGCTTTGATTGTCAGGTGTAAACTTCTACCCAGAGCCTTTGTCACATTTGACATTGGTGACTGAGAGCATATTTTCTGAAAGAAAGAAAGAAGTATTTGGAGGAATAAAAAGCTCCATATGCGCATTTAATACAGGTCATGCTAACAGCAAGTGCTAGAAACATTTTAGGTATAGCGATTGTGTCGATGTTGACAGAATGGTGCTTTATGATAGTAACAGAGGTAGGTCTATGAGGCACAGGTAGTGGTTACTAGAACAGTCTTAATTGCAAGTAATATTTACTTACTTTACAATGTCTATAACGTTTACACATGCTTTTTTTTTTAGAGCCATATACCATGGACATCTAAAATATGTAATATATAATAGCAATTAATATTGTAAATTAATTAAGGCAGATTATGTTTTAAGCCAGTTCCCAGAAATTTGATTTTTATTTTTTTATTCATCAGTGAAATAATAGTTTCAAAGTTTTTCTTTAAAAATAATTCTAAGATATAGCACATATCCATTTTTTCTGTATTAAAAGTTACTTAGCAGTCTATTATAGAAAACTTTAAGGCTACTTATAGTAGCCTAGGGAAATGTCATATTGTACAAAGGGAACAATTCATCTCTACAATGACTGTTTGGTAAATTTGTCTTAAAACCGTCAAAAAAATATGTGTAGGAAAAACACATCTTTATATTTCTCACAGTCACAAAACTTCGAAGAGTCCTGTATGCTGCAGAAATGACTGGTTTTACTCACATTTTCTTTAGAACTTCTTCGTGAATCGAGTTTCAAAATCTGTCCTAAGAGCTTTGTTTATAGGAAAAAGAAATTTGAAGCTACACAAAATGATTGCTTAGAATCATTCTGATACAAGACATAGGGGAACACGTTTGTTTCAAGTTTTTGTTTGCTTTTATACATAGTGGAACTGTGAGGTTCTGAAGTGAACCGTTTATGCTTCCTGCAAAGGTTTTAAAACACAAAACGGAGACAGTGTGATCTGCCAATTCTTTGATATGCCCATTATATTGTCTTCAAATTGTATAAGGAAACAGGGGTTCTGCCCAGCTCCATAAGGAGACACAATATAGCTGTACTGTCGGTCATAGGAAATTCTAGTTGTATTTGCCAATATTTCAGTCAGAAAAATCTTAATCGGGTAAATTATTCTTTAGTCAAGACTTTTCAGATTTATTTTCTTCTGCTATTGTTATTTTCAATCAAAACAATGCTGTAAAAAAATTTTATTCCATTCCAGCTCTTAAAGAAATAAAACAGCTAAGTCAATCCAAGTAGTTAATCAAAACCCTAAAGGTCTGTCTAAAAACATGAAAACAAGTTTTCTTTTATTAAAAAATAATTGTCCAACTTTTGTAGAAAGAAAAATCCTGTTTCAATTTGAAGTTATCTGTTGTCTTGAAATTTCTTATAAAGTGCTGTGAACAAATACTGCTATTTATCTCTAATAAAATCCATATACCTGTTCTCAAGTGACTAAATTAAACTGGTCAGTATGTTTTGGATCAAGTGGCTGACCCAGTCCAGAAAGCTGTAGCTGGAGAACATGGGGATGATGTGAGTTGTACCAGGAAGGTGCTGTAAGGACAAATACAGTGGTAGCATCATTCATTGACAAACTTAGGCCCAGGTAAGCTAATGGCTGAAAGGAGAGTTCATAGAACAATTTCCTTTGCCCTCTCAATGGTGGCTATCTCTTTTGAAAGGATGCCACTGCAATGTGACTGCTTTTTAAATGTTGTCAACTACTTAGAATGATGGGGCAGCCTTTGTTTGTCAGTTCATTAATTTATTTAAGATGTGTGTATGGTCAAATTCATGAAGGCAATAAATCTCTTTTGTAGAGACAGATAATTACTTTAACATGGCAAGACACAATGACACAGAGCATAATACAAAGCAAGCTTAGCATATGCATGATAGGAAACAATAGACTCCAAGTATTAATAGCAAATGCAAAACAGTTCTCAATTACATAATCATTGAAGTGCACACATTTAGAAGTTGAACATTTGATATTTTCTCCCTCTAAGAAGCTTGCCTTCTTGAGAGATATTTTCCCACATTAAAATTCCGCTAATGCCACCGTATTCGGATCTCTAGGGAGCCCTTTCCCCTCTTGAAAATATTTTGGGGTTTCACAAAAATCGTTTGCCTGTCTCACTGGATTGAACCTCAAAGACTGCTTTGACGCAAGTGTTATTTTGACCACGTGAACATGGTTTCCATCTTTTAACTAGATTAAAACATGCATGAACAAACTGCTCATTGAACTTTAATGTTGCTTTGTTGCTCTGATGGCTTACAGATTTCTTTTTCATAGATGCTTCCCCCCCATACATTCTAAAAGTGAAATGATACATTGTAATTTGAATGATAATTTTGTTTTGATGATTTAATTGATAGCAGACTGAGGGCTACGATCCTTGCCTTTCCATTTATGTTTTTTCCCCCTGCTGAACAGATGAGACAACGAGGAGTCTCCTCAGCATCTGTGAACAGTTAAGGGATGTTACACTAAACTGCAGTTCCTTTATCTTCACCCCAGCTTTTCTTGAGGAGCTACATGGTAATCCTGATTCAGGAAAAGAGCAACTTCTCCTTGTGGGTCAGAATCCTTGCCCTTCTTATTGTTAGTTTAAGTGATGATTAAAGGTAATCTGCCCATGTTAATTTTCATGACGCCAGAGAAAGTCTTCCCACACTTTCATCGTTATCACTCCAGCAGTCTTTGCTTTACATGCTTTGAGTAAGCGAAATGATCTGAGAGTAGTATATCTTTCTCTCCTTCCCCATTCTTTCCCGCCTGCTTTCTCTTCCCCCCTCCCTCTTTTTCTTATGTCTCTTTCCCATCTGTCCCTTCTTCCATTTTTCATTTTCTCTCAGAACATGGGCTTCTAATCAGGTTGCCTGATTTTCTTAGCAGTACCAGAAGACGTGTTTGTTTTCTAGTGAACATGTGAGGGGGAGGGGAAGAGAGCACCAGCTGTTTAAACCTGTGCCACCTCTGCTGCATCCAAGATGAGATTCATTCTGGTTTTATCAGCTATTAAAAAGATTACATGGCATCCCAAATGGACTGTGCCTTTCATTGTGTGGAGCTTCTTCAACTGAAAAACAAAAATTAATTTAGCTACCAAAATGTCTCTGTTGGCTTCAGTCCTAACAGGAACTCAGAGCTAGCTTAAAAGATTCAATTTCAACAAACTGAAAAACAAATCAGACATATTCATTGAATATTGTTTGCTTATCCTAACACATCTAGGATCAAAGATTGAGAAAGACTATGTATTTGTCTTGAACTATTACTGTGTAGTTTTTTTTATATGTGATATGCTTATAACCTTGGGAAGTTGTACAAATATTCTAGTCAGACTCATTTTTCTAAATCTACCTTCTAAATTCTTCTCTCCACCAGTATCTCCCAACATCAGGAAAGTCTATATTATTGGTAGTTGGGAAGATGTTTCTATTACTACTTTTAGTAAAATACACATTATGCTTTTCTTTGAAAATATACATTGATTAGAGTTGGAGAAATGGCTGATTCAGTTAAGCGCTTGCTATGTAATCATGAGACTCTGATTTCACATTCCCAAAATTTGAGTAAAATCCAGGTACAGCAATGTAAACGCCTAATCCCAAGAATTGGGAGGCATAGACAGGAAAATCCTTTGGGCTTCCTTGGCTTCCTGAGTAGTTGAACCAGTGAGCTATACAGGTTCAGCTACAAAGCCTGCCGGGAATGAATACGGTGAAGCCCGACAGGGGAAGACTCACGGTGTTGGACTCTGGAGTGGACACAAATGTGTACATAAACCTTTACCCTTCACACATAGAAATGTATAAGAAGCAGAAACAAAGTTAGGGCACACTACTAAACAAAGGTTTATAAATAGTTTTTTTTAATTGTTTTGAAGTCTTTTTCTTTAATTAAAGCAAAATTTACATATTGTACGCAGATAGAATGCACATAAGTCATCGGCTGGAAGAAATTTCACAAGCTGGACACACCCATGTGTCTGATATTAGGATCAAGGAGTAGGACAAAGCTCACTTCTGGGAAGTACCTCTCAAAGTCATTTTAGTCTCTTCTCTCAGCCAATGCGACAGCTATTATGGATCCACATTCTTATAGAAATTATTACTCTATTGTAAAGTATGTATCCATTTCTAAAACTGAGTCGAGTTGAACATTACTCTCATCATGCTCCATCCTAATTCCATCCTTTCCTTCCTCTCAGATAGGGACCATCTCAAGAGTTACAGTCATCATTTTCTTGTTTTTATTTTCTGTTTTGTCATGCAAGCATGAATCTGTAGATATTGTGGTTTTAACTATATCTAATGTTGATAGCTCTGATAATTTTCTATCTTCAAACAATTATGTAGCATATTGACTTCTGTTTCCTTATTATTGCTGAGTGTTAGCATTGACCCCAAATACTGAAGATGTTGTTGAAACACATGTAAGCAGGGAGGGGGGGGACTGTGGAAGGAGATAACATTTGAAATGTAAATAAAACACAGGAATTAAAATGTGTTAGACAGTGGTCTGGAAGAAGAACCAAATCAGTAACTAGCTCTCTCCTTCCTCTCCTGAAGAGGTCCCAGCATGGAACCAGCAAGAAGGAAAAAAAAAATTGACTAACTGGATTCTGCCTCAAGGCCAAGTTCTTGAAGACTGACAGATAGATTTGCATTTTTGTCTGTCTGTACCTCAGCTGGCATATGAATGAACAGAGAACTCCTGTCTAACCCTGACAATCCTCTTTGCCTTATAAAGAACATTTACCTCATTCATCACCTCATTAAACTAACAAAAATTAACAAAATATAAACAAGGGAGATGGCATGACAGTGAGGGTGGTCTTCTATTAATTTTAAATTAGGAGATGAGATTGCCCCAGAGCAGACAGATGATGAGGGTACGTGGACTATGTATATGTGCTAACATCAGCATTCACTCACAAAAGTCTACGATGCAGGGGCAGAGTGATTGGAAACTCTCTCTCTCTCTCTCTCTCTCTCTCTCTCTCTCTTTCTCTCTGTGTGTGTGTGTGTGTGTATGTGTGTGTGAGAGAGAGACAGAGAGACAGAGAGAGAGACAGAGAGACAGAGAGACAGAGAGAGACAGAGAGAGGCAGAGACAGAGACAGAGAGAGATAGAGAGAGACAGAGACAGAGAGACAGAGACCAAGACAGAGAGAGAGAGCTCTCCCCACCAAGTGTTCTTGTTGTGCACATGTATTTCTTTTGGCAAAGTTTAGACATGTCTTTCTAGTTAACAAATGTATTCTGCTGTCAGCTCCTTTAAAGAATTATACTTCAAGCTTCATGCCAAATAACCTCTTTAAATATTAATAAATAACTCAAGGTATCTTTAGAGAGTCTGTGCTTGAGGAATTATGCTAATACTTTCAATAGAATTGACAGAGGGAAACCCCCTTTAAAAGGTATGCGTTCCCAGGAAAAGGCTTCCCCAAAGGGAACCTCCAAACTGTTGAACCCCTACTACCAGGGAAGCAGAAAACCATTCAGTTTGCTTTATCCCTTGTTGTGTGCTGACCCACTGAAGGCCCCTCCTGAACTGTGTGGTTTTATCGTCAGATTCCTCCACTGTTAATCCAAACCAGGCTGTCCTGTTTCTCACTGTAAGACAAACAGAATGACGTCAGCTTCTTAGAAAACTAAGGAGGGAGTCCTATATAGATGGTTGGAAGAATTCAGTAAATCCAGTTCTACCACCTGTGGCCATGTGTTGGGTACTTTCTAGATCCTTGGGTTAATCCCCCTGACATGGAATAAATAGCTTCATCTGTAGCCATTGTAACCTGCTTATTTGTGTGCTCGCAGGGATTTATCTCAGTCAGCTGATTTTATTTTCTATCCTCTCTCTCTCTCAGGTCTAAATAAACCAAGGCAAAATAATGGTTTTTTCATCTTTAAATCATTACAAATTATCTCTTTGGAAAATCGCCCTTCCCACATCACCTCTCTCCAAAAGATACAAACAACTTTACAGATAGCCATCAGCCACATTTCATGATGTCACCTGAAGCTGGGATAATTGACAGAGGAGAGCCAGGATGCAGGAGTGACATTGGTCCTTAGCCTTCTGTATAGGAAAGCAGTGAGGAGAATTTTGACTCTTCCTCTGGCTTCCTCCAAACGCACTATTAAACAAAAACATAACATAGGCTTAGTCCAATCTATGCCATCCATCTGAAGCTGAATTAAAAATACAAATTAATGCCTATTTAGTTACATTAATCTTCCAGTGTGAAATTAATGACTTTCAACCAAATCAATTTAATATTTAAATGTTTCTAATTTTGTTTTCCTTAGAACTCAGAGTAGAAGGTATGTAGAGTATTATTAAAGATTTGGAAATTAATATTTTATAATAAAACATATAATTAGATAATACTTGGCTACTATATGGCTATACAGCTATTATTTGTATACATTGCTGTTTCTCTCTATTGAAAGCCTCTGACAGTAACTGTCAAACTTTTCATACCAACCATTCCTTCTCCACCAGTCTGGACACCAACTGGCTTGCCTATACTTTCCTTTAGTCCTGACACTAACCTCCCCCATAGCATCAGATGCCACAGCAAGAGCTAGATGCCAGTCACAGGCCCAGGCTGTATCATCCTGACTTTTACCTACTTAGCTACCAGGTGTAGGCTCGTGTGATTCTGTCTTTTAGTTTAATAATTTGGAACAATAACCCCCATCATTCAGGCAAGCTCTTTACCTTCTACTTAAGGCTGCTGTAGAGCGTAATAGAAAGGACACAAACGACCAATTAGGTAGAGTCCCATAGGGTGAAATCAGAAGGCTCCTTACCGCAGAAGCTTCAGCACTCCTGGGCACTGAGCTCATCCTCTCTGACATGTGGATGTGATACATCCACCCCCGAAGCCCTCTAAACACTATTGTTTGGGAGTCCTATGAAGGAAAGTTTTGGTACTTCATGATTAATTCAGCTTTGCGCTCTCATCCCTCCCCAAATGTCTAGTTGTGGAGTTGAGCTCTAATCACTCAGTTGGCTGTTCTGGCATACATACTCCATCTAAAATTATCTAGAGGTTTGTCAAGAGTCACCTCAGGATTGGGTGGTATGGGTGATTAAAAGTAACATGGTTACTCTCTCCCTCATATAACTCTAGAAGTTCTCAGGTTTTCAAAAACATCTATTCCAAGACCCAGAAGCAAAGACCAGATAGATTTTATTGTTGGGTCTTACCTTCACATCCATGTTCTTCTCAGTGGCTGAGAACATTGAATTTTAGAATCTAGGGGCAGTATTCAGTTCTTCTATGATCATATTAACAACATATTAAGAGATGGTATTGTGCCAGGCAGTGGTGGTGCACACCTTTAATCCTAGCACAGGCAAGCAGATTTCTGAGTTTGGGGCCAGCCTGGTCTACAGAGTGTGTTCCAAGACAGCCAGGGCTATGCAAAGCAACCCTGTCTCGAAAAAAAAAAAAAAAAGATAAAAAGATATGGTATTGTAGCATTATATGCTGTGTGTTTTTATTCACGTGTCATTCAATTTAAAATATCTTATTTAATGTATTGTTGATTTATTAACAAAGAACTTATGCTTTAACGAATCTTACCTAACTTATGTTTATTTTCCTACAAGGAACAGTATAGCCTTCATACACATAATACTTTAGGCTTTTGCTGTGTGACACTTGAAGCAATGAAATCTATTACAAGATCTGAATAAAAATGACACTGCTCATTTTATGTGAACTGAAAAAAAAGGAGTCAGATTGTTTCTGTCTTTGACACAACTGAGAATATCTTGAAATATTTGCTGGTTTACAAGTGTTTTAAAATAACTATGGAATTATCATAGCATTGATTTCAAAGTTCAGTGTGCCCTGAATATGGTTTGTCTCTCAATCCACTAAAAGCTTGATCTTCAAGGATGTGATGTTGAAGGAGCAAAATATTTGAAAAGTGGGGTGTACTACAGGGGTCTCCCCTCATGAATGTCGAAGTGTCACCTCTGAAAGTAGATTAAATCTCTTAAGAAATTTTCCTCCCATAAGGATGCATTTTGTTACAGAAAGACCTCGGTACTTCCATGATCTCTTCCTTAATTTTTTTGCCATATAATTCTCTCTTCCTCACATGCTTTCTGCTCTTGATGCTATCCATCATTGCTGTTTTGTTACCATCTCTACAAAGATACAGGAGAAGGAAGATTACAGTAACACAGCCTTCAATGTCATGGTCAGGATTGACCTCCCAGCCCAGTCAGTCCTTGACTATAATTACTTGAATAGCTTGTTCTACTTCTCTAAGTATCAGTTTCCTCATCTATAAAATGAGAATCACAACATCTACTTCTAAGAAAAATTATGAGGCTTAAAAGAAAAGCCATGCAAACATTTTTGTATTCGTATGAAGTCCTCAGTATGTGTTTGTGTATTTAAAATCATCTCAATTTATCCTGACCTCTCTTGTCATGTTAAGCTTTCCAAAGCTGTTGCTGGGCAGAAAAGCACTTTGTTGGAAAATATTCTTTGATCTTCCTCCCATTGGTCATCTGAGCCCTTTTGCACACAGCCTCTTTTCCATCAAACTCTCCTAGGAGTCTTGAGCACACCCTCTCGCTGGCAGGTCCCACAAGCCTGAGATGACGTCTTGTGTTCTCTTCCTTCTCTTCCCATGCTCTGAAAGCTGCTCCAGAGCAGTTGCTCTTTTCTCTTCTCCTACAGTTCAGCTCCTTGCAGGATACATGGCGAACACCGTGCTCTAGGTGAATTAAAAATGTGTGATATGTGTTTCCTTTTATCAAAATTCATAAAACTTCATGTCTCTTGCCACTTCATAGACAAGCAAAGTACTAAAATAAATATCTCAGATCCTTTCTGCCAACCACAATCAAACGTTCAGATGGCCGCATAGCATCCTTTCCTCTTTCAACGCTAATGTCATTTTAATTGAAGTCTCCATACATTTGCCCTTTAGCTCAGTATCTTATTTATTTGTGTGCTTATATCATTTACCTTTCAACATGTGTTGTTTTTTTTTTCCAGGAATTTTATGTTATTTTCTTTTAATAGCTTCTTTTGTGTTTGCTAAGTACAATATGTTGTGTGTGGCCACTGATCAGTTGATATTTGCTGGTCTAAGTCTGTCAAAATAAATGCATTCATATGCTCTTCTTTAGTAAAATAAAGGCAGTATCCCCTAGATAGTGCCTAACTCACATTTAACAAATATGACAGAGAGGAAGAAAGAAATTTAGTTTCGTAACATGGGGCTTTTTAGTGAAACCGAAAACAAGCAAAGAGAATGCACAAATTATTCTGCAACTGACACAGCCAAAGGAAAAGTAAGTGTGAATCTATTTAGCACACAACTGGAAGTCTCACAGCAATACATGAAGGCATTTGCACTTCTTTCATTCTTCTTTCCATTCTACTCCTATTTTATTATTCAGGCAGATGTAACTGCTGCCAATCTGCCCGATGCCTTACTTTCAAATGTTCTTTTTAATTTAGGCTCTATGATCTGAGATAAAGGCAGTTATATAATAACACATGTTCTCAGTCTTTTGAACCTACTAGAAACAATAATCACACTTAGAGACATTTTCCTTGGAGACTGTTTAAGTGTGTGGGCATACCAGGCTCACTCCTCAGTGTGACATGGAAGACAGGTGTAAAGATAGTGAGCTGCAAGCGACAGGGACATGCCTGAAACTCAAGTCGTCTAACCTGAATTTCTGTCCACTCTATCCAAGTGTTTATCTAGCAAGATCCACCATCATCAGTGAGAAGAGGGTTGTAATTGGGAAAAGGGAGAATCACTGAAGAAAGGGATGGATATTAATTAGGTGAATTCAGGAATATTTGAAAAAGTTGTATGTGGACAGGAAAGTTTAGTTTTGAAGACTGGATTCTGCATGACTGATCAACACTGAAAAATTCTCTTCCATTTGTAAGAAAAGTTCACACCACCAAATCTCAGGTGTGGAAAGTAGAATCTGTATAATCTTTACTCAGACCAGCGTGAGGAAATCTTAGTCAAAGACTCAAGCATAAGCCGAAGTAAGTTAGCTTTGCATTGCTCAAATTTAAATGTTAAAAATAGATCAAAATAGATTTCCCATCTAAAGTTTGTCTTTTACAGTTTGGTCTTCAGGTTTGATATAGAATGGAGATATTTTTCCCCTCTCAGAAAATTAACTGAGTACATAATTTTTTCTTATTAGGAAATAATAACTTTTCCCCTAAATATATTAATAGTACTAGCAAAAATAGTCCAAGCACAATAGAAACTACAGAAAGCACAAAAATTAAATTAGCACCAATCACTAATCCTGGCCCATCTTACACCTATGTTGAGACATAGAAATTATCCTTTTTTCTTTTCTTCACTAAACTTCATTTAAATCATCTTATTCATTCCTTCCATTTTACATTACTGCCTGGATCTCCCCAGCACCCTCCGTGAATGCAGTGGAGGGCTACATACCTGGAGTCCCACATCTCTATATCAAAAAAAAAAAAAACCAAAAAAACAAAAAAACAAAAAACAAAAACACACACACACAAAGAAAGCCACATGCATTGAATCTTTGATATGTGACTTAAGCCAAAAGTCAGTACTTATAAATATGACTAATTTCTGTTGACAGAATTATGAGGAATTAAATTTAAAAATACTAAGCAAGCTGTCAATTACAGGCAGATACTCTGAAATTACAACAAACAATTTTCCAGACAAATGAGAGGATATTTTCATAATCTAGTAAGAAGAAAATGCATTTTAATCACAGGTTGATTCACTCTGGTGTCACCTAATACAAACTCTTATCAGAATGTACAGAATTACATCTTATGTCTCCTGGCATGCATCTATGAATATAAAATATTATCTAAATTTTTAAAATGTATATAGTATATGGGAGGTCCCACACTTTCCCCAAGAACATAGGAAGTTTTAGTGTTTATTTTAAAACTAAAATGTTTTTCAAAGTCCAACAATAGCTGTTAATATATGTACAAAGGCAGGGGATACTATGGCTAAAGAGACCATCTAAATACTTTAGGCTGATCATAGGTCTTTTGTCTACTACTCTCGACATTACAAAAGAATGGGAATGTGGTCAACAAAACCTCTGAAGATGCTCAAGTAATCAGACTTTAATTACTGTCTATAAATATTCAATTTATTTAAAAATTCTCATTAATAGTGCACATAATTTAAATAGCTTTAAGAAAATGCAATGTGTTTTTAAGCATGGATACTTTATTTTTATAAGATATTAAAAGTAGAAAGATGGAGCTGAACTATATATAGCTAAGTCACAGAGCTTTCACCTAGCAAAAGTAGACCTGAGTTCAATTCTTAACACTTTAAAATGAAAAAATAAAACATTAAAATAAAATTGGAAAATACCTCTTTCAATCAACAAAAAGCATTAGTAAACATTTCAAAAACAAAACAAGAAAATAAAACATGCATAGTGTCAGGAAATTCATTAGTGAAATGAATAGTAAATGGAACAAAGATAATTATTTACAGAAAATTGGTAATGTAATATGGTACTAAAATACTATTTTATTTAATTTTATGGAAGTTTAAATTATAAATACTATGTTCTGGAGGAAGTGTGGAAAATAGGTATAAAGTATGTGAATATTTTGGAAAAGCAATTAGGTGGAAGTAATAATTATGCCATGTCCAAGTTATCTCGAGTTTTAAACTACTAAGTGTCTATGACATTTGTCCCAGTTCTTGCTTAGTATTTTAACAGATGGGCCATTTTGTCACCCCAAAGAAGAAAGAACAATATCTTCCTTTGCCTTAAGGTCCAATTTTCGTTAAGGCCAAATTCTTGGATCTCTGTGAAGTGGCCGGGATGGGGCAGAGCCAATTCAGAAGGAGCAGATCGTGAGACTCTTCTGTGAATACACTCATGTGTTAAGTTGTTAGGCTAGGGGCGAGCACTCCTATGCTCAAGAGAACAGGAAATTAGCCTTTTCTTCTTTGTCATGCATAGTTGCTGTGTACCAACCAAACAAAACATGCATAAAGGAAATCAGATTTTTCTTAATGTCCTTGCTAAACTGAGTACCTCCAGAACACAGTCAAACACTAATTTTGTTCAAAAAAATTTTATTAGGAATTCTACGGATCCATTCCATCAATGACATCAATTTTCTACTTGCTTCAGACCACATTTGTCAACCTTAAGAAGCACTTGTGCATGGTACTCTAGACATTTATGATATTTCCATTGCTCCCACTGGTTATCTCTTTGAAGCCAAGATAAGCCTCTCACTCCTCAGTTGATCTACTTCTATTGAAAAATGAAAACAAATCAAAGCAAAAACAAATAAACAAACAAAAAACCTGGAACTAGAATTGATCTCTCAACCAAGTGTATTCCGTTGGATTAATTCTCTTTCTAGCTCTCTTCCATAGACTCCTTTCCCAATTTTACATTTCTGAGTTGGCCTCACTCTTTTTCAGTTCCCACCTCTTATTTCTTCTTTGTCTTCACCTTAGATCCTAGAGTTTCTAGGAGCTCTAGCCCATTATCTCTTTCCCACTGTATACATTCTTCATTGCCAATCTCATATACTCACATGGCTTCAATTACCATCTATAAAACTAGTCTGAAATGAATATCTCCAGCTCAAACCTCTTTTCTGAGCCCTGAGACCACGTTTTTCAAGGCTTACTTGTCGTCATCAATTGAGTGTCTCAAAGGCACCTTAAAAAGCCAAACATTCAAAGTGAACTCCTGCAAATTCCCCTGAATTTGTCTCCGTGTGATTTCCCAAAGGTCTACCAATTGACTGAGTGAGAACTGTAGGTGTCCCTCTCTTCTCTGATATACACCCTTATAGTCAATTCCTTCTTTCACAGTCTTTCCAATTATGATTTAGACACTGGCAATGACCCCATAAAATCATTTCTTAAGTTATTGTTGCCTTCCTGAAGTTGTTCTCTATGCTTAATCTGAGAATGTTCTTTTTAACATCCCCTATGATTTCCTCAAAGTTCTGGCCCTAAGAACCTATCTATATTCATGCCTACTGTCATCAATACCAACCACATGTTATAGAGTATTTTTGACTGTTCTTTCTACTCCTCGACTGTTTCAACATCTGTTAGATGTTGCTGTTGGACTCTTTTGCTTCTAACTTGTAGATGAGTAGTCATGTCATGAGTCCTCCTTGGGAAGTTCCTGTGTTGCATCACATCCACCTATACGCCCCAGATACAATTAGTTAATTGATACAATTCCTCCTATGCTAGACTCAGTGAAGCTCATAAATGAAGAACCAACCAGGCTTTTTTTATTTTTTGAAAGGATTCCATAGTGACCAGTACCTAAAAAGTTCTCTGTATCATCTACAGGACCAAAAAGAGGGCAAATGATTAAGCAGAAATATAACAAATGATTATTAGATACTATGGTTATATTTCATGCTATATATCATTGAGTTATGTTTCCAAGTAGATAACTCATATAATGTTTGGAAGTATCATGGAAAGAAACAATTATATTTTAGTTTTATCTGCAGAAAGTATTTAATGTGGCTACTTTAATAGTTTTAAATTTATATCTAACAATATAATTCATATGCTTAGAGAAAGTAAATTTTAAAGATAGTTTAGATTGTCTATTACTGGTAGACAAATACATATAAAGAATAGATTTATTGTTGCTCAAATGACTTATGTTTGGCTTCTCAAATGAAAGAAATCATTTGTTCAGATTAAAAGGCAGATGAGAAACATATCTTGCCTTCCATTATAGAGATAGTAAGAACACGTTTAAACAACTCAGGAAAAACTTCTTTACCTTTGTTTTTAGTGAAATAATATATTAGAATTTCAGAAATAAAGTCTTTAATGTGTGTGTGTGTTTTCTTAACCGTTATTTGAAATATTTAGAATTTAGTTGATTTTTTGAAAACATCAGATATGGATACATCAAATAGGAGAAAAGTATTCAGAAGTTGGCTCAAACTGGCTCATTTATATCTTCATGAAAAAGAGGATATGGCCAGCTGGCTTCTCAGAAGGCTTATATCTCCTCTCAAATATTACAAGGAAGTCTTACTGTTTGGATAACATGGAAATTTTTTACTAAAAATTTATTGAACCAGAAGTCTCTATATAAGGTATATAGAAACCCATGCATATCTATCCATTGGTAGCCAAAGTATGAATTCGGATGTTTGCTTTGAAATGTGCAAACATAGCCGGGTGGTGGTGGTGCACGCCTTTAGTCCTAGCACTTGGGAGGCAGAGGCAGGCAGATTTCTGAGTTCAAGGCCAGTCTGGTCTACAGAGTGAGTTCCAGAACAGCCAGGGCTACACGGAGAAACCCTGTCTTGAAAAAAACAAAACCAAAATGTGCAAACATTAGAAGAACAGGGTTAGACTTTAGTGTCTTTTATTTAAAAAAAAAAAAAAAACTAAGTCAAGTTTTACATTTTCTGCTTTTACTTATTTCACAGAAGTTTACAAGTCTTAGAATTTTATTTTAGGTATGTTTTCTTCTTGATTTATTATATTTGGAAGCATTTTTTTCTTTTTCAGTTTTTTTTTTTTCTGTGTGAGCTGCAATACAGGATATCCTTCAGAAAGACGTAAGACACACCATTAATAGTGGTGTTGTAGCTATAAACATTAAAAAAATAACAGCAACCCTACTACGCACACATATGCTATCCAGTTATATACTCTTTGTGGGCATTGTGCAATGTCACATGTTCAAGGCTCTGAAAATGGAATATCCACTTTAATGCTTTGATGCAGGAAGCTGTCTCTAGTACAAAGAGCCACTTGGTAAGATCACGGCATCTCAGTTCAGATTGTAGTGTTACATATATGACTACATATATATTTTATATATGTATATGACTACTTATATATTTTATCTGTATATATTTAACATTTAAAAGAATGAACTACTTAAAAGAATGAACTTCCGACATATCAATACTATAATATATCAAATACTTCTCAGTTTTTTTTTTTTTACATGTACTAGCAGAGTCTCCATTATGCCTTGACCTTAGTTACTCTTTTTTCCAATCCAAGATAGTAAATCAAGAAAAACATTTCAGTTTACTCATTGGAAACAATTTTACCTCCTACTTACCAACCGATTAGAGCAGGTTAGACGGGTATTTTATAGAAGTATTAAGGTGATAAAGCCAAATATCAATCAGCCTGACTGCCAAATCTCTAATGTGGCTGCACACAAGGATTGAACAAAGGAGTATTAGTCATGTTGGGAGATGGGGCAGGTTGTCGGCATGACTCAGAAGGTGTTACATGCCACCTCACCATGTACATACAAGTTGCATTAGCAGCACATCTTCCCTTTGATGATCGCTCATTTACCAAGCACAGTTTCTTTAGCAGGCTTTCAAGGAGGCTTATGAGGCAGGGATCCCATAATTCGCCTTGGTAGATCTCTGTGCTTGTCAGGGGCCACAGGCATCGTTGTCAGCCTTGTTGTCTCCCTGTGAAAAGATCTCAGCTGAGCCACAAAAGACAGTGTTGCAGGTATACTCCACCTTAGAGATCTGGCTCAAATTCCTCATGTGATGTTTCCTGGTTTGTTCGTTTGTTTGTTTGGTTGGTTGTTTTCTTGTGTTTTGTTTTGTTTTGTTTTGTTTTCAGGTTAAAACGAAAGACCAGAAGCACTTGGTGACTGATTTCAGAGTGTTTCTTTTGGTGTGTGCCCATGAGTGTGTATGCCAATGTGCCTGTGTGCCCATGCATACATATGTATGTCATTTTGATGCCAGAGGTCAATAAAGTGCTGTTTTACTGGACCTAACCTCTGTCCTTTTGTGGAAGTATCCCCCACTTAAGCCCAGAGCTCGCTCACTTTGTTGGCCAGGTCACCCGAGGGATCTGCTGGTTTCTGCCTGCCTAGAATGCTCCACCAAACCCAGATTTTAAGAAGTATTCTATGGGTTGAACACAAGTCCTTGTGCTTCAGTGGTAGGCACTTTGTTAATCAATCCATGTCTCTAGGCATATATTCAGAGTATTCTACCAACTTAGTAGCTGAAGCAGAACTTGAGAGGCAGGGGCCCAAAATAAGCCCCCAAATAGGCCTTGATCGCCTTTAACAGCTGTCTCCAGTCTTATTTCCATGACTTGTAAGATTTTTAAGGTTCAACAAGAACGTATACTTGCCAACATTTTATTTTGCCAGAGGGAGACATTAAAAACACATCCATCAAATACTTACCATTATTATTATTTAATAGAAGTAATGGCATTCTAACACACAAAAGGACAAAGAACAAACAATAAAAATAAAAGGGATGTTCTAAATTAAATCACTTTGACTTTATGGAAATCTCCTTATACTGTTCTTTTCCTTCTCATTTTGATGTAGGCCAGTAAACACATCATCATAGATCAGTGTTTATTCTTACCATGGTCCACTTATTTGTAAGTTCTGTTTTCATTTCACAGGAGAAAAATTTCCTCAGAAGAATAGACTCAAATAGCATTTAATAATGGCTATACAATTGAATTATCTTCATCTCCATCTCCGTTTCCCCTTCACTCCTGAAACATATAGTAATGTTTTTTTCTTACATCTGAATAAGAACATGTTTCTAGTGTAAAGAGATCTCTGAAAAGTTAGGGTGTGTGAAACTAGCCACCAGCTGCACATGGTTATTATAAACTATGCACTTAATCCACATGGAGAAATGTTGCACAAGACAGACACCATGTTTTGTATAAAATAGGGGCCAAAATACACAGAAGCAATGTTATGTTGATTGCTTTCTGAATGGGTGATAGCTAGCTCCTCTTTCTAACTGTTGTTCTATTCCTCAGGAAAGCAGTGAGCTGTATACACAAGTGTACATCTTCAACTGCTTCTCCTGAGCCCTTATAGATGACCTAGGGACCTTTCTTGGAGAACAGCCTATCCTGACAACAGCCTATCCCTCTCATCTGTTAGACTGATGATGCAGAGAACTTGCTGCTGAGACTAACCTTGTCTCTCAGTGACTTTTTAGCCAAAGTAAATTCTGTCACTTCTCCAAAGATCAGGAGGGATAAAGGAGAGGGAAGCCAGGGGTTCTTTGAAATGTCAGAATAATCTAAGTAAATTCAGGTGCTGATCCAGATAGACTTCCAAAGCAGATACTCTCTGTGCTCAAGAATACAAATAGGAAGTGGCACCTTCATCTTGTAAGCCTTTATTACACTGTCTACATTAGCAAACAGATCACACGGGCAGAAACATTCAGAAAAAGCAAATAGAAAAAGCACGTGCATACAGGAACATTTAGGGTGCTTAATAACATTAAAATCTTTTCTTCTTGTTTCTTAAAGTAAAGACCTTGTCTGTGACATTAAATTAGGGAAATCCCTTGTAATTTCGAACGACTACAGAAACTTTAGTTTTCTGTAAGTCTTGATAAGTTCAACCTGTTTTTAATTAATCGATGCTACAAGTGTGTGTGTGTGTGTAGTGTGTGTGTGTGTGTGTGTGTGTGTGTGTGTGTGTGTGTGTAGGTTGCTCTTCTTCTCACCATATAATTTCATTTGTTAGTTGGGTCATAAGCTTTAGTTTTATAGGTTTCCATAGTCTATGGCATCACAGCGTTATTCAGCATAGTTTTTGATGATGGCCTTACCCTACCTTCCAGGTATCCTGCAACTGACTACAAAGTGAGACTGTCTGCACACATTGTTCCATCTGACTCTGGTGACTCACTGGCCCATGGCCTCCGTCCAGCTAAACTGCTAATCTCCAAGTTGGCAAGCCCGCATTTTTGTCTTATTTTTGAAAGGCTTTATAGAAGTGGTTGTTCCCATACATTTATATCATAAGAGACAGCAAGCACAGAGGGAAAGTGAGAGCAAGAGGGAGAAGAGGGCAAGAAAAAAGAGATTTAGATTAGGCCACCATCATTCCACACCTGCATTAACATAATAGCCTATATTTGTTTCACTTTCATATTCACAAACTTAATCCACATATGACTGGCAGATTGGTCTTTCTTATTTTAGTCATTGTATCAACATCAAAATCTACAACATATCTTAACATTCAAGGAATAGGACATCTTGTCTAATCTCTACTTGACATTAGACATCAGGATCAAAAGAAATACACAATCTTATTTCCTGTATACTTCCATCTCTCTCTCTCTCTTTCTCTCTCTCTCTCTCTCTCTCTCTCTCTCTCTCTCTCTCTCTCTCTCTCTCTCTCTCTCTCTCTCTCTCTCTCTCTCTCTCTCTCTCTCTCTCTGTGTGTGTGTGTGTGTGTTACTGGAAATTCAACCTAGGGACTTGTACCCACCAGGCAATCACTTTAAACCACTTTCTTCTATGCGTCTGTTCTTACCTTTGTCACTACAGAAATTCCCATTATTCCTGCTCACACACTATGCTATCCATCTTTCCAGGTCGTATTTTTGTAGCTCTTCAGTCTACCAAAGTGTTCTTCATTCTTAAAGTAAATTTGCTACTAAAGTTTTGAAAGAGAGTGATGAATGGACACATGCAAGGTGACTGTGTAGGAATCCTGAGTAACATTGTACAAAATATAGAAGGATAGCGGACATAGAAACAAGTTACTGATTTACATAGCAAGTGTGGATGTGAAATTTGTTTTCTCCAAGACTAATTGCTATACTTTCAATATTGTATTTCTTTTAGAGTTGTTTAATGGCATGTAGCCATTAAAGATAGCTAACAATTCATGTATTACCATCCTTATGTTTAAAGGTTTTGAACACTCCATACTGCCTCAGGTAATGCTCTGTGTGATCTAATCCCAGCACACTTCCATGATTTCATGTCCTTTTTCACAAATGTACTCTATTCTGTGCTTCCGTTGAATAAAACATCTTTTTTTTTTTTTTTTTTAAAAAAAGGGTGAATTTGTGAATCATCTCTTTCTTCCTGGAGTATTTTGATTGTTTCTTTAACTTTGTCTTTCTTTCTTTTTTTAATGTATGGATATATTCAACTAAATCTTTAAGCCCTATACTCATCTCCTCTACAGATAAAAATGCTCTCACTTTTTCTGAAATGTCATATGTGTCTTAGTAATGTCACATGAGTTTCCCTCTGAAAATTGTCTAATTAAAATTAAAATGACAACTTAATTCTTGATAAAGTATTATAAAAGATGAGAAATTTTCTCACTTTCTATTTCTAGTAGCTATTGTTTGGGAGAGAGTTAGTACTGTTTCTTTTGCTGTGATTATAGTTTTGTGACAAAGGCAACTTAAAGCAGAAATGGTTCATAACCTTAAATAGTTTAAGGTTATACTCTATCATAATGGGGAAGTCATAGGAACAGAAGTTTGAAGTTGCAAGCCATATCATAACCACAATCAAGAAGTAAGGAACTATGAATGATAATGCTACCTTTCTGTTTTAGATAGTCAAGGATCCAAACCCAGGAAATGCTATTCACATCTTAAAAGTGCCTTCCCATCTCAGCTACTTTAACCAAAATGATCCTCTACAGGCATGTCTGAGGCCCACCTCTCAGGTGGTTCTAGATATCATTAACTTGATCACTGAGCTTAACCACCAGAGACATTTTACCAGAGATGTCTATTGATAATGTTTATTAAAACACACAGGTGAAATTAGTTTATAAATAACCAGAAAGCAGCTGTGGATGTAAGTCCAATGGTATGGTGAGTATTTAGCATGCATTAGGCCCTGGGCTCAGTCCCCAGCACAATATAAGTAGGGTTTGGTTTGAAATCCCAGTTCTTAGGATGTGGAAGAAGGGTATTCTGGAGTTGAAGGTCATCATTGATTATGTTAACAAGCTCAAATTCAGCTAGCTCATCAGATCTTGGGTGGGGAGAGAGAGAAAATAAAAAGACACCCTACAAAATTACTTTTTGGTATAATAAATATTATGCCTAAAATTAAGGTAGTATTGGGAATAAGCCTTTGAAACAATAGGAACTGATATCACAGAAAACACAGTTCATAATCTCATAGACCTAAGGTGTGTCAATGACACAAATGACCTTAGAAGTACATTGGTCCCCTGAGCCAACAGATAAGAACTCATACTAGCACCTCAATTTGCATTTTGTGATACTCTAAGCAGAAAGTCCACCTATAGCATGTCACATTTCCCACTTAAGCCTATGATATACAACAACATAACAATGAAAGCCAATACAGTGCTTGGATGTGCTGATGCTATAGGCCAGCCGACTCACAGATTACCTAGGTGGACTGAAAGTGTCCCTTGGGCAAGAGCCAGCTGGTGGTAATCACAATATTTCTCAGCATTCATATACTACTAAGAATGTGAATACAGTTTGTCATAACAATTTTTTTGGTGTTATCTTTTGCTTTTAACTTTAAGGAACACATTAGAGTTGCATGACACACAGAGTTACTACACATATTTGAACTTATTTAACATGAATCTGACTTATAAGGCTCATCAAGTAGATTAGTCTGGCTCGTTTCAGAAAAGCATATTTATACTTTTCCATGACTATTATGGCTGGAGGTTATCTTGGCTGGGCCATAATATAATATACAAGTATTTGGTGAAATATTATTCTAGATGTTTCTATGAAGACAGTTTTGGATGGTATTTGTATTTGGATAGAACTACAAATCAGGTGAGCTTTACCTAATCAGCTGAAGGTACTGAGTTGGACAATACTCTCTTATTTAAAGCCTGAAGTTAGTGGATTAGATTACATGTTAAAATATGCACAGGCAGGTGGATTTCTGAGTTCGAGGCCAGCCTTATCTACCAGGGGTATACAGAGAAACCCAGTCTCAAAAACAAAAACAAAAACAAAAACAAAGCAAAACAAAACAAAAACAAAAACAAAAAATTATATATGCACAGCCAATCTAAGCATAACTTTGTATGTCTATAATTCCAAGCACTTGTGAGGTGGAAGCAGGATGATCAAGAGTTCAAGGTCATCTTCAGCTACATCCTGAGACTGAGGCCACTCTGGGACTTCAGAAACACATAATGAAAAAAAAATCACCTTTTTTTTTTTTTTTTT
>NW_022196913.1:89230494-89242956 GCF_008632895.1 Mastomys coucha
TTTTTTTTTTTGCAGAAAATGTGAAATGATTACTTATTAGACCAGTCTCAATGGGAAATATATTACTTGACAACAGACTAGAAAGCAAAAAAAGTCTAGAAAGCAATATAACTTTTGCAAATTTGTTCTTTTAATGTAGCATAGAAACAAACTAATATGAAGCAATATCATACAAATGTATTTCATAAGTGTTATTTAATGTTGCAGAAGTAGAGAAAAATAATCAAAAAAGTCTAAGACTTCTTAATTGAGAATCAGTGCAAGCTTTGGTGTTCTAAACCATGCATGCAGTAAGAATACTCTATGTTCTCCTTTATAGCAAGGGACAGGAAAACTCCAATTTAGTAATATTTAACAATTTGAAATCGAGCACCAGTGTTATTTTTAATCTTATCTTAGGAAATGTGCAAAAACTGGACTCAGTATATAGGCTCCAAGAACAGGGACAGGATTCACTGTACACCAAGCACCACCATGTGTTGTATCTCAGGTGTGATTATGAATTCATTCCTCGTGACAATAGTGTAATGACAATTTTGATGCATATTTTACAAAACATACATTTTATATTCCCTCACTTTCTCTGTAATAGTGATTGCACAGAAACCTTAAGTAAGATGCTAATTCACAGAATCTTAATGGCTGTTGAAGCCTGTGTTGGCCGCATAACCATGATTCAAAGCTTTTGTTCTTAATTGGTAGTAGTGGTGTCTTATAACTCTACTAGTTTTTGCTTCTAGTTAATTTTGTTAAGGTTTGACAAGAAGACATTGGAGATATTCTGAGAACAAAGACTGGACTTTCCCCAAAGGAACTCAGTGTCCATAATTACCAGAAAACAGTCTATTCTGTTGGCTGAATGAGAAATACACCCCCTTGCTCCTCTAACCTTTCTCTTCTTACAGGATGGGAAGGGATTAGGGTGGAATAACGGTGGAGTAGGAAAGTAGAGATATAAGAAAGAACCCAATAAATAGGAAAAATAAAAGAATGCCAACATTTGAGTGTCTGTTATATCTCCATGACCTATCCGGTTTCATCTGCCATGCCATTTCATATTATATAAAACACTTCCTACTGCCTACATTCCTGGTTCGTACTCTGTCCTCTGGTTTTCCACAATATTGTCTTTGCAGTTTAGATGTGACATGTATTTATTAATGTACTTAAGTTCATGATTTTCCATAGTACAGTGCTTTTCTCTATCTCTGTTCCATTGATTTAATCTCCTAAATGTGAAGCTCTGTCACTTCCCAAGTAGTCTTTTATTTAAATTAATTACAATAGGTTTATGTGGATGCCTTTCTCTACCTCTTGCCCCTGGAAATATTTCCTGCAATGGTAGCAAATATGTCCATCCTCATTGGTAAAAGTAACATGGTTATTCATCTTGAGTGTATGGAATTCCACAGGTAGACAAGCTTCATGAGGAAAGCCACATAGTTCAGTGATGTTACCTGGACACAAGTCCTTTCCATTGATTGCCGAGTTACTATATTGTCTCAACTTGCCCTCAGCCCTGTTCACATTTACAATATGGCTACCCAAGCATGTCCTATCCAAACAAAACTGAATGAGGGATGAAGACCTCTTTATTTGTTCTTTTTGCTTTTTTTCTTCACTTTTTGTTAATGTGTAACCATTGACAAAATGGAGGGGTTTCAGTTTTACATTATTTCTTAACTATTTATTTATTTTTGAGATTATAATTTCATCATTTCTGCCATTCCCTTACCTCCCTCCAAGCCCTCTCATATACACACTTGAGAATTCATAGATACTTTTTTCATTAATTTTTCTTACATGCATATATATATATATATATATATATATATATATATATATATATATATGGACCTTAAAGGAGAACCTATAGCTAACACTGTAGTAAACCACCATAATTCCTAATGACATTCTAAATATTTGTTCCTATACCCACAAATAAATGTTGACCTCACCCTCATCAATGAAACATTGCTTTGCAAATGATGATGAGCCTTATATAAAACCACAGACAATCAAACTGTATAATTGTGGAATCTAGTTCTAGTAGATATACCTTACAAAACAACTCTGTCTTAAAGCTCAAGAAACATATGGAAGAGAAGCAGAATAATTTTTAACAACCAGAGGACCAGAGTTTGCTGGGGCCTGTGTCTCCTGGAAATGTTAAAATCTTCACCTACAAAGTCTCACCAATATGACTGCATAAACATGAGCTCAACAAGGAGAAAAGAGTGGACATTCCAAAGTGAATGAAGAAAAGATCGCAAGATTTCAACACTACACAAAGAACTAAAGATAACTAAAAAATGGTCTTCCCCGGGGAAGACCACACCAATTGGAAATCCAATACAAAATAGACCTGAAACATACATACAAGTAATAGTATACTGGATGAGAAGCCTATATTTCATCTCTCTAATGCAGATTTTTTGCTGTTGTCTTATGTAATAGTGCTGGGTTTTTCTCAGTCTACTTTGTGACACTATAACAACATACCCAATGCTAAGTGATTCACCAGTGGAAGTACCCTCATGCACAGTCCTCAAAGTCCAAAATGAAGTTGCTAGAATGTGATAAATGCCACGCTGGTGAATCGTAGAGGTCAAGGGCTGAAGAAGGAACAACTTGCCCTTTTACCATGATATTAATCATTCCTAACTGTAGATTTCTACATTCCAAGACATTTTTATTGGGCATATGCAGTCCAGTAATGAATTCCTGGAACACATTTGAACAACAGATTTCTGTCTCTGAGTCCCCCTAAATTAATTACTTTTCTCATCCCTGTGACCAAATGCCTGACAAGTAACTTAATGGAGATAGGGTTAATTTTGTTTTATAATTCAAAGAGATAGAAGTCATTCTGTCAGGGAAGGTGTGGCAGCACAAGAGCAAAGTAGCTGAGCACATTGTTTCCACAGTTAGGGGGCAGAGAGATATTAATGGTGGCACTCAGTTTGCATTTTCGTTTTCATTCAGCCCAGGACCCTAGACTGTGAGGCAGTGCTACCCACATTCAGGGTGAATTTTTCCATCTCATGTAGACTTCACTGGGCAATCCATCATAGATACAATTCTGTGTCTATTTGGTGACTCTAAATTCCAGCAATCACAATCATTCCCCTTGTCACATTGACACTCACAGTCATTATTCAAATAATAACATTGTACTCCTGTCCCTCAGGTTTCATTTTTAAATAATAATGGAAAATATATGTCTTAAAGTCCTGATACTCTTCAATAGTCCGATTCTTCAGTAGTCCAGCATAAAAAGTCTCCTAGAACTCAAAGAATTTTCTTGACAGCTTTCAGAAAATTTATAATAAGATACATATTTTGAACACACAATGGCCCACAGTAAACATTCCCATTCCAATAGGAAAGAAGAGAGCTATAGAAATGAGATATTGGACCAAAGCATGACTGAACCCTACAAAATGAGCATCAAGTCCTACTCTCTGCCCTCTGGGCTGATAATAGCATCATTTCAACTCCAGCATGCTTGTGCAAAGACTTTATTTCAACTCTGTTCCTCGAAGCACACATAGACCCCTCTCCTATACAACTTGAGCTGTATGTATGCAGTTTTCCTTTGTGGCTATCCCATGGTCCTGGCATTTCCAAAATCGCATGATTTCCTTAACAAGAAAAGTGAGGAGAAAGAAACTGGAAATAAAGCAGAAGAAGCGAATGAGGGCCATGACATTTGATCCTTTACAGTTTTTTCTTCTTTTATTTTATATTTCTATTTTTCCTTTCATCCAGAATTTGATGGGAAGGATTGTATTGGAGTACACAGACTTCAGGATACCTGATAGGAGTCCATATTGAGGAAAGTGCTGGTGTTTGGGAATAGAGAGATACAAAGAAGGGGTGAAGTTAAGTTGATGAATTATAGACACTTTTAATAAACAGAATATTAAGAATGAAAAGGGTTTTTTTGTAGAAATATAACAGTGGGAGGTTTCACAGTACAGTCTGAGAAATTGAGCAGCAGCATAAGTAGGGATACCGCTTTCTGAGAGAGTAAGTGTAGGGAGTGTGTGGGTTTACTGATGATCACGGGGCTGGTTTAGAGAATGATGCACTGGAAACACGTAAGGAGACATTTATAGTATGGGGATGACTTTCATAAATTGAAGTTGCATAGAGCAGGGAAGGCTTGAAATAAAAAAAAATGAGGTTCGTTTCTTTAGCAGTGGTTCTCACATTCAAGGAGTGGATGCATGGGTCCAGAAAGTACACGATGGGTGGGATTGTAGAGGACCTAGGGACATAAAGTACCCTATAGAACAGAATTGGCAAGAGAAAGTGAAATGCATCATGTCACAAGTGCTGAGGGATTGGTGTGTTTCAGAGATGATCTTCACAACAGGAAGAGATTATCAGAACAAAAAGAAAATGAAGGAGGAACAGGAGAAGAAGAGGAAGGGGAAGAAGAATAGGAAGAAGGGGAAGAAGAGAAAAAGGAAGAGGAAGAACTAAAAGAAAAGAGAGGGGGGAGATGAGAGAAGAGGAAGAGAGAGGAGACTGACTTGTATAAGATAGAACCCACTGATGCCAGTTAAGAAAATCAGCTACTGACTTTTTCACTTCGAGGCTAAGTATTGTGATGAAGGACAGTGATCTGTACTCTGCTGCCTCTGGACTGTCTTCTGCCCAACTTGGCACTACCTAAAGCTGTAAAATATTTAGAAACCGGTCATTAAATAGGCTTTGAAAGCTCTTTTGTGCCAGTCTGCTTGCCTTTTATCTGATCTCGGCCCTCAGTTCTGCGTTAGAACATGCACTAGTCAAAATGTCCATTATTATCAGAAATAATGAAGTAGATGACTCATGAAATCTGTGTCTTCAAAGCCAGACTTCTAGGAGAAAAATAAAAATTTCTATCATCTGAATGTCTGGTGTTGTGTGAACCAAGCTCCACCTTAAGGAATGAATGTCTAATGATAGGATTCGGGCACTTGGCACAAAGCACGGGAGAAGATTTTCAAGATATTTGTGAAATGAACACATAAGGTAATGTTCTAGAGTAGTTTTAACCTGAATAAACATCCAAATTTTTGAAGAATTATGGACTATACCAAAGACGTGGACAGTGGCATAGTATTATGTGGACAGAATTTAGTAACTTAAAACATGCAGATCTTTGGAAGTCACCAGCGAATCAGAGAATTATTCCACGTACTATCAACCTTATTACTTTCTGTTGCAAAGAAATGGCAGGGGTGGCTGTATAGCCCAGAATTACCTAGAATTTCCAATCCCTCTCCCCCAGCCTGCCATTTTGGGGGCACCCCTTTGCAGATAACCCCTTCTTCACTTCCACTATTTCCCAAGGACAGATCCTGTTTCAAGCATTTTGTTTTATATTAAAAAAAAAAATCTAAGGGTTGTTTTTGTTCTTTTTTGTTTGTTTGTTTGTTTTTTCTTTTTTATTATGTTTTTTTAGCTGAGCCCAAGTATGAGTGCATCAAATGTGGTCACGTGAGATCATGTTCATGTTAAAGCTTTAGGATCTGGGAAAACTGGAGCTCAAATCACAATACAACACTGAATAACTAAACTGACCTAGATTTTTAACATTACTTTAATTCTTAATTTTTCATCAACCAAAAATGATGATATGGTATTGAGTACCCAAACAAATACCTGTGAGTTTTTATAAAAATGAAATGGGTCAATTCATGGATGGCAGGTGTTATTAACCATTATCAATAACAGCATTTGTTTCGTCTTACACAAGAAGTGTTAAGTGACTTGAAGCAGCTCACCTCCACGATCATCTTTCTGAACACGAAAAGGTGGTGTGGGCTCAGTTCTTCCCACTGTAAGAGAAACATGAAGATGGTGCACCCATAAACATTACTGTTCAATGTCTTTCCTGGGTTTGAGAGAAAAAGTGCTGTTTAGCATGCTTTACTTTCAATTTGTATAAGGCTATTTAACCAAAACAAAAAGAACACTAACTCTACAACTTAAATTACATATATATATATATATATATATATGTGCTTTAGAACAAGCTTTTTCCTAGTATTATATTCTCTGACATCATTATACCTGGAGCTACTCGGAAGCATAGAAGCTTCTAGAAAATACTTAAACATTTACCTTTTTATTTGCCTCCCTTTTCTCTTTGAAAGTGATACCTTCTCCTAACAAATTATACAGGTTTTTGTCTTCAAATTTTCCACCAGATATGCCAGTTTGTATATTTGACAATTAATTGAAGTCAAGTATTGGGATATAGATGTTTGAAATTAGTGAATAATTCTGTGTTGCAAATTATTGGTTAAATCCATTAATGGAAATTCAATTATTAAAGAGTGCTTGATGCACTAATTTCTCTGACTAGAATTTGAAATTTTTGTTGACGTCGTATCATTACAAATTTTTAAAACTTTTTTATTGCTTTCTCCCATGATTTCACATGTTTTATCATTTGAGCCTTGGTGCATCACTACGGAGGTGTCATTGCTTTTTTATTTGTACTCTGCTGATGATGACACTGAGACCTCCCAAATTAACACATTTTCTTTCATACATTTGATTATATATGTTAATATTTTTATACATGTAATTTAAATATAATTATATCATTTCCCTTTTCTTTCCTTCCTTCCAATCCTTCCCAAGCTTCTCTTCTAATTTTTGCCATGTCCCTCTAATCACTTCCAAAGTGATAGCCTCTTTTTTCCTAATTATTATTATTACATTTATATTTACATGTTTACACACATATTTAAATATAATCTGCTGGGTCTGCTATTCTTATCTATGGGTATAAAGTCCAAATTTAGGATGTAGTTGGGAGCCATGCTTGACAAAAAATGATGGGAGTAGAATCTCTTTTAAAATCCTTGACTGTAACCCAGAGGAGGTCTAGGTCTAGTATCAGGTACAGCTCCTCTCTTATTGAATGGACTTTAAGTCTAATCACCCACTACCAACACATTAGTGCTGCTTCCTGTACCAGTACCTGTGTACTGACATTTTCATCATTCATTGTTGTGGTTCATGGGTATCACCAATGTATAGGGCTATTAATGGTGAACCTCACCCAACTTCCATGGGGCTGCCTGAAACCATGAAACCAAGACTGAAAGAAGACTTTCAGCTTAGGTCTAGCTTTAATAACCAGAGTCCTGTGTCCTGTAAGTGTGGTGACATCAGCAAAGGAGCTCAACCTCTGACAGGCAGCCAATGGCAACAGCTGTAGTCTGTATTGTCATGGTAGCACTGGGACTGAAATAACATATTTTAAGGAATATATACATAAAAACTGACTCATAGGTATCTGGTTAATGAGGCTATTGATTGGAAACTCATTCCAGACTTTGTGATAAAATGCTGGCTTTCCCCACTAGCTGAAGGGGCTCTGTCATAAGATAGAAAGTTAGTAATGAAAGCAAGAGCTGAAATAGGATGGGAAGAGACAGAACTACAATTTCATGACCTTGTTGCCAAAGTCACTTAGTGTTACTTCTGTCACAGTCAGTGCAGGCACTTAAAAAAAGAAGTGCTTAGATTCCAAGAGGGGCTTCAGAGCCATGTTGAAGGGGGAACATATTGGATGGCATACACTGCCTTGGCCAGCTTCAGAAAATACAATCTGCCACACACTTGCTGTTCACCCTGTCAAATATAATTTATCTTATTCTTTGTGTTCTTTTCAGTTCCTTCATATTTTCCCAGGGTTTGTTCCATGTTCCAATTAATGACTGCTGTATTGATGCAGTGCCCTCTTCACTTTCCAGTTTCTTTTATTGCACTGTTTAATATATTATTCACCTTACTTTCTCTGTCCTCCCTCCATCTCTTCCTTCACTTTACCTACCCATCTAGGCATTTTTGTATGGAATCTGCTACTGATTGTTCTAACTATATCGATGTATATATCCACAAACCTAAACCACCCACCTGTCTATCTGGTGGCTTTTATAGTTCAACAAAAGTTCCATGCAAAGTACCTTTATGGGAGTGAATGCACACTGTGTGTCACAAGAATATTGGATACTTTCGCCTATCTCCCAAGTGCATCACAGCAAACTGGAGCTTAGATTGTGAACACTGGGCGATAATGTCATGTCATTACAGTTATTTTGATTGTAGCAGTGTACCATGTTGTTGGGAGTTATTGGCAACTGGAAAAAAATCGTCAGGCATGTGTGGGACAGCAGATATGTGAGAATTTTTGTTCTTTTTCTGGTGATCTTGAATGGTCTCTAAATGTAGTCTGTGGCTAGGAATATAAGTACACATTAGAGCAATTGCTAGGTATGTATAAGGCTATATGTTTATGTATAAAGCTCTAGGTTTAGTTCCCTACACTGCAAAGATTAAAAACATGAGTTAATAAATAAGATAAAGTCTTTTTAAAACATGTGATGGAGGGGTTTTGTCTTATTTTCTATCTTGTTATGGAATACAGGGTATTCTGGTACAAAGAGAATAAAAACTCAGTAAAAAATGGTAGTGCATGACTTATTAATATAAACAAGGTTACTGCGCTATTATTTTCCTACTAATCCTGAAAACACATAGACAAGCAGTAAAACTCCTGAGTACATAAGACAGGGGAATATTGAGATGTGACATGGTCTGGTATAATGAGGTACAAAAACCAAAACCCTGGTTGCTGCATAGCCTTTTCTGGGGCCAGCTCTGATTTCTCAGATTAACAAATCCAGGCAAGGAACTTGCCAGCCTTTCAAAGCAGGCAGAATGCGAAGCACGTGGCAGTAACTTATCTCTTTGCTTAAACTTGTTAACACAATCTTCATGTAAATGAACCTCTTTTAACTTACAAATTTTATTGCACCAATTATTCTTTCTCAGAAATACCTTTCTCTTTCTTTGATTTGTTCTGCCTTCATGACTGTAGATAGTCAAACTACTATTTGGAAATGTAGCCTCCAGTTTTTCATGGGAGGATATCAGGAACTGAGGCTACTCATGAAATGACCTTCACCATGGTTCTTAATCCAGTATTAATGTGCGGAGCTGAGAAGACAACCTGTTGCTCTATCTCTCCCATGCCACGATCTGCTTCCATCTTTAATAATGAGGTGCAGATCTCCCTCCAAACCATTTCTGTATATTTGAATTTAAATGAAAAGTCCTAAATTAGCAACTTTACCCTCAAATTTCTCTCTTATAGGCAAGACATACATCTAATTAGTTACTGGACATTTTCAATTTGACAACTTGACATATCCAAATTTTATTTTATCATTGACCTGGAAAATCTTCCCCTCATTCTAGTCTGTTAGTGAGCAGGCCTGCTGGGTGAGAGTTTTCTATGAAGTTAATGAAGAATCAGCTTTGTACAGACCTTATACGGGTTCCTTCTAATGTATTATTTTGCATTAAATCCTTGCTGTCTTTCCCCATGCCCATGGCCTATGAAAGGTGAACATCCCCTTAAGCTCATGAATAGAATTTTATTACCATGAGCTAGACTGACTTCCTGGGAAAAATGGTTCTTTTGAATATAGTTTGTTCTGAAAAGAGGCTATAGGTCACTGTTTTAGAATAAAAGTCATCTCTTTTATTACTGTTTTACAGCATTTAAGTTCTTTGTTATTAATAAATTCATTGGCAAGTCATTGTGTTCAGTGACCATGGTGTACATGGAAGGTACATTGCTCAAATCAAAATGTCCCATGGTGCTATAGTAACATATTTAGATATTCCAAGAGAGTTATTGGGTATATATATATTTTTTTCATTTTAAAGTTCTGGTTATGTCATATCATGTAGAATTTTATATTAGATAAATGAATGTTTCTCGGTAGCATCTTCATTTTATCTGATGCTATTCACTATATGAAAATACCACCAATAGATGGGTTTTACCACTCATTAAGAAGGTGATCAGCCTCACTAACAGTTTGGCTTAAGACATTAATTGGAATTGTACAACTGAATGGCTGCCCTGAGATAGTTACCATGGAAGGTCACTCTATAATCACACCCTACTACTTGGCAAAAATTTCAATGGAGAGTTTGTATTTCTAGAGGAATCTATGACGTTGGCACTGTCTATAATTCTAGATTTTCTCAAAGCACCCATAAACTAGGGCAGCCTACTAAACACTGAGTGTATTTACTTTCTGAGTCCTTTTTTATTCTACATTTATAAAATGATTGCAAACTCCTCTATGAAAAATCTGCATTGGTTTACTCTAAGAACGTTCGTGGCACTACTGCCATTTAAGATAAAACTGAGAGAAATCAAAGTCTCCCCTTTTTCTTCTCAAGGCAGAAGCTTTTCTAGGCTTAAAGTAATTAAGAGTTTAGATCTGATTTTCTGTTTTGAGTGAATGACTGTAGTTGATGTTAGGGAACCCAAGCTCTCTAGGCAACCAGGTCATAAGTACAGAGGACGGCAAAAAAGAGAGCACAGAAGCATCCCCATGCCTGGGAATCTCAGGCAAACGTACTGCTGTTACATAGTATGTAGTACACAATTACCAAGCCCTCTACTCTACCCAGAAAAAGATTGACCCTTGTCACATGGCGTGAGTCACATGAGCCCTGCTCCCCTCTTCCTGTCACATAAAATCAATCACACTTTATCTAGTTTGCATTCTTAAGCAAGACCTCCCCACTCCAAACAATTTGCTTGTCGAGAGGGGCTTAAACTCTACTTCTGACCTGATTCCTGCTGCTTGTTGCTAGTGTTGCCTAAATAACAATAGGTCATAGTTCTGTTCCCACTCCTTCTCTCTTTTCCCATGTCCTAACAGTTAAAACATGGATGTACTTTACAGATCATTCAGATGGAGTATCCTATATACATAGTCAATGCTGATGTACTTTCACAAAGCTTTTGTTTTAGTCTTGAAGAGTAAGTACTCTGGTTCATCTCTCCTTTATTCTCATTCCCACTTTGATTCACTTATAGAGAAACATTTATTGAGTCCCCCTTGGTAGATGGCTTCCTTTTAAGTTATTGAATGTACAACACTGAGATCTTATGGATGCTTGATTTTAATAAAATTTAAAATTGTACCTGATTTGCTTTAAGTAAGACTTTTCAAAAGATATTCTTTCATATCTTTGTAACATGAAATTACCTCTGGATAAATGTGTCTAACTTCTGGGTCTAATATATCATTGACTACGAGGAAGCCTAGAGCCAAACAGATCTGCTCTCAGCTGTTCATAACAAGTGCATAGTATAATTTCTGTATCCCATCTCTTTTCTGGTTCTATTTTATGTCATTTCCCTCATCTTACCTTCACCCTTACCTTTTTCTTTAAAACTACATATGTGCTATGGAACTGTGCAACATGAACCTTAGATAGTGTCTAAAATTTTATATTTTTTCAAAGCAACAATGTCTACAAATTACAAAAAAATAGAAACTTATGTTGTATTTATATATTTTCTATATTATAAATATATGCATATATATAAATCAACTAAATATTTATACTTAAAAATTTATGTGTGTGTGTATGTGCTCATGAGCATCTACGTAAAATCCCTTGTCTCTTTTAACTCCTATTACTTTTCTCTCCTTGCAAAAATCCTCCTTTTCAGGAACAACATTCTAAAAGGCCACATCAATCATGCCATAATTTCTCTCAGTCCACCCACTGCTCTCAATATATGCGCTTTTCCAAACAAGTATGTTCATCTGCCCTTACTAAACTATCTCATGTGGGTTGTTTTCCCTTTTAAAGGTAAAGTCCTTACATTGATAATTCCTAGGTTTCCCCAAAGTATTGTGTTCTCTTTCACTCCAAGCCCTTATATCTTCCTTTTCCTTTGTTTAAAAACCCATCCTGTCCACACCCCTCACCTGGTTTACTCCAATACACCTACTGCAGTTTCCTTGGGAAACCTTACCTACTGCCTGGGGCTTGGTTCTGTGCCCCTCCTCTGCGTTGCCATGGTAAGCCGTGCTTACGTCTGCCCTGTACTTATCACTGTATTATTAGTCTTAATTTGCCTGTTCTTGTCTGTCCCTAGACTGTGACCTTCTTTAGGGAGGGAACGCTTTCATCTGTATGTCCCCAGGGCCAGTGCTCCACAGAAAGTGTTTGCTTCAGGTTTGCTGAATGACTCAGGAAAGAGAGAGCAATTTCCAAAGCTTGCCTATAGAACTGGCTAACTGCCTTAAGGAATCTTATTTCCTTTCAGGTTTAAAATGGCCTGATTTACCCATACCTTTCTATTCGGTGTCTGTGCCTTGACAAAAAGTCGTGTATTACAAGCCTCTCTTTTAGAAGTTGATGGAAAGAACTCAAAAGACCCAAAGGGAATCATCACTTCCGGTGAAGCTTGCTGTTTTCTTGTCCTAAATTAAGATCACTATGACCACTGTTACAAGCCTGTACACAACACATGATCAACAAGTATGAAAGGAGTAAAAAGTAGTTATTTATTTAGACTCACTCACGGATCGACTGTTTTTTGCTTCTTTTTTTTTTTTTTTTTTT
>NW_022196913.1:89242992-89260003 GCF_008632895.1 Mastomys coucha
CAATCCCCTCTTATCCCCCCCTCCCCACTGCTCACCATCCCACCCCCTCCTGCTTACTGGCCATGGCATTCCCCTACACTGGGACATAGAACCTTCACAGGATCAAGGTCCTCTCCTCCCATTGATGACCTGCTTGGCCATCCTCTGCTATACGCATGCTGCTGGAGCCTGAGATAGCTGTCTCCTGAGAGGCTCTGACAGTACCCGACTAATACAGAAGTAGAGGCTCACAGTCATCCATTGGACTGAGCACAGGGTCCCCAATGAAGGAGCTAGATAAAGGACCCAAGGAGCTGAAAGATTTGCAGCCCCTTAGGAGGAACAACAATATGAACTAACTAGTACCCTTAAAGCGCCCAGGGACTAAAACTCCAACCAAAGAGTTTTTGCTTCTTTATTTACATGATATAACTGAATTTATAGAAAGTAGAACTGACTGTAATTATCCCTAACACCAGCGTTAATGATTGGCACTTTGAGATTAGCTATTAAGAAAAAATGCTGCAGAGGTGATATGATACTAGGCAGTTTTCCTGAGTAAAATCTTCAGCTTATTTGGTATGTGAGTTAGAATGCAAGGGCAGATGCGTTGGGGTTGGAGGCAGGCTTGAACCATGGGTAGGATGAATTGTGAAGTAAGACAAAACTGGGGAGAGTGGAGATCAACTGGGAGGCCAAGCATTACTTCATTTGCTTGAAACACAGCTTACTACTTCAATATATCATGGCTTCCTTCCTTCTCACTCTGCCTGGGTCTTTTCATCCACAGATATTTATCATATGCCATATACTTGGCAGTGGAAGGGAAAGAACAGAGGCCAACATAGACATAGTCTCTTCTCCACAGACTAGCAGTCTAACATGAAAGACTGAAGATATGTCAGGGCATAAGGCATATTGTGAAAAACTGCAGGGAAAGGAGAATTTTCAGGAGCATGGAAGATTAGAATTATCTTATATGATTTTCACAGATGCTTACAGATGCTTACCTAAGGGGTGGTATACATACAGTAGGGAATTGTAGCAGATTGAACAATGAGTCTTTGAAAATACTGGGTGCTTTGTAGAAGGTTAGAACTATATAATCTACCTAACTAATGGTTGGCTTCCCTATAATTTTGCCAAGTTCTGTCTACAATCAACCATTATTCATAGATGGAAAGTGTCAATATTTCCCTCACTGTCAGAATGCCTTTCTTGAACACATCAAAATATTAGATCTCAGGAAATTCACAGATACTGTGTTTCTCCCTTTAAGGGTGAGAAAAGGCACAGATTTACTTGCAATATGGATTTTATTTTGAATTATCTATTGTACTATGCAGACTAAAAATGAAATATCAGTAAGTTATTTATGCTCTGGCTTTCTATTGGAGCAACAACTCAGAACATTAAAATGAAAGGTGCTAAGTATTATGGCTCAGTAGGTAAAGCAATTGTTTTGTGAATATGGAGACTCCAGTTAAATTCAAAAAGTGCTAAATATGATGGCATTTTATGACTTTGCAATCTCAGCACTTGAGAGGTAGAGGCAGGAGAATATTTGGGGTTTACTGGCCAGCCAGTCTAGTCTCATTGATGAGCTCATGGCTAACGAAAGACCCTAACTCAGGGGAAATTAGACTGTGGTCCTGAGAATGACACCTGGGGTTGTCTTCTATCCTCCACACCAACGTGCGTGGTGCATGAGCACACACACACACACACACACACACACACACACACACACACACACACACACACTATTGTTTAATTAAATGATGTATTTTTTAAAACCTCTACATGTTCAAAATAATTCTTGGAAGCTAAAATGTCAATAAAATAACTATTGATATAATTGTTTTCACCTATGGGTGAGAGAAACTGGTTTATCAAAATTTTGATTCTTTTCTTCATCGACACTTCTTTTCATTTATTGGAAGTATAGTCTAGAACAAAGTGATGTGTTCTATGAAGAAAAGGAACAAAATTTTTTACCTTTGTTATTAAGTTATTATCTTACCAATGGCTATTTTATATATTGAAGAGATATTTACACTTTAAGATCAAATATCCTATCACATGAATGAGGCACTTCATTGCTTGTTGTTCATGTTGGGACTATGAATCAGTAGAAAAAAAACCTATTTGATACATCGAATTAAGTCAATAGCTAATGGTCAAAAATCAGTAAAGTGAGCAGCTAAGTATATGAAGAGAAAGTCATTGTAGGAGCATTGCTTTGTAAGAAACAGGCATTTGACTAAACTTTGACTTTTCAACAGATAGGATACTAGAGTGGGGATATAAGCAAAGAGGATGAGCTTTGCCATGGGCTACCATGAGAAGAAAATTGCATTTCCACTTCTTTAAAAATAGTGTATTTTTACATGTCCACATAGACTGACGTGGCCTTCAGGTATCATACTCTGATCATTTCTCTCTACCATCTTTTTTTTTTTTAGACTGGGGCTCTTACCAAACCTGAAGCTTTTTGTATAGCCTTGCTGGGCAGTGAGTGGCAGGGGTCCACCTGCCCCTATTCTTTATAGTGGAATATACAGAGATGTGTGCTGTTGAGTCCAGCTTTTACATGGGTATCAAGGTTCCAAGCCCATGCTTGTTCAGGAAGTGCTCTACTCACTGAGTCATCTCTCCAGCCGTCCTCACCTGCTTCTTATCAATATTCATATGAATATTTAAGAATTGAGAAATATTTATAAACTTTCAAAAATACAATTGAGTGTCACAAAGAAGTTATAAAAGAACTTGCCTACTACTGTCTTAAAAGGCAAGTGACATATATACCACACAAGGAAACATGAATAAAAAATAACTGAATGAAAATGATAAACTTCAACCATATAACACAGTCAATTATGTTAGTTAAGTTCAGAGTTTAAAAAGAGCAAAGGAACTCTGATGTTCACAATGCAAAGAATCCAGAAGTGAAGAAGAGGCTATGCTGGGCAGGAAAACAATGTATTGATATCTTGAAGTTCTTATAGGTTTTGAGGGTCATTAGTTAATCTGGAATGATAAGTTTTGTTTTGTTTTCTCTTCTTTGAGAGTAATGGGTGAAAAAAATTTACCAGGAGAATTGTAGGTTGATTTCAGGTTGCACAGATTAATATTCCCTCTTAAAGAATAGATGATTGTTATTTACTTAGAGGCCAGCTATTGGTAAAATATTGATTTAGTAACATTGAATCCTATATGGTAACAAATAGATTTCCAAATGACTAGACAAGGGGTACACATTTTTATACATGAGAAATAGTTGAGAATAGTTCCAATTCTTAGTAAAAATATTTTATTGTTGAAGGAAATTAATGTTGCTGACATTTACTAAAGCATACTACTTTTCTGTGCTCTGTATTACTTTTTTTGGATTATATACTTTATTTGCATTATCTGTTTACAACAGTTCTATAAAGATATTATCTTATTCAACTCTCAAGATAAGTCTGTCCGATAGGCGAATTTATCATCTTCATTGAACCTGGGAAGGTACTGCATCTGAGAGGTTTTGCAATTACTCAGAATCTCAGATCAAGGGCTTGGGTTGGGGCCAGCCTTGATTCCAAAGTTGGTAGTAGATCCCTGATGCCAGTTTCAAATGTAGATAACGCTGATTAACAGTGTAGGATACACCTTGCCCCAACCTAAGACCAAAGCTGAGGACTTTAGTAACATTTCATGCTGTTGATTGAATCAATTATTCCAACATTGTGGTTTTTTTTTTCATCGTTCAGAATCATAAAATCAAATTTCAGAGATTAAAATAAGTCTGGAAAACCTAAGACAGCACATGAGAATTGGGGGTATTTTGTCACTCTTTGTCACTGTGAACTTCAATAGTTTGGGTTGGTGGGTTCCAATTAGAAAGATCTGAGAAATTGTCATAAGAAATATGATAGTAGGATCCACTACTTCTCAGTCTCTGCTTAAGCTGTGGAATCTAAGAGAGCCTTGAAGAACAGGAGTTAGGCATCCCAGTGGTATGCTTCTTCCTCTTTAGTCCTCTCCCAATCACAGGAGAACAGTTTTTAACTGCAGCATCCCAGGCACTTCTTCTGTTGAATGGAGATAATAAAATCTCCTTTAGAGCCCCACGGAAGAATGAATTGTCCAGATGTATGCAGATTTCTTCATGGCCTGGCATAGAATTAATGCTCAATAAATTGTACTGATTATTAGTCATTTTGGGCAAACTAACATTGTTTCTAAAGAAAACGAAGTGTTCACAGAGAACAATGAAATCAGAGTGAATTTCCTGTTCCCTGCCTCTTACGCTTTTCATCAAAGGAAACAACAAGGCAGCAGAGGCTTTGAAAGCAAGCTCAATACTGAAGCCTCCTTCTCTGATTAATGCAGTGCTTTGAGCTGAGCAAGTAATGGGAAAAGGTTAAATTCATGCATGGCTTAACATGAACCAAAGTGGTCAAAGATTGTCACAAGCTCTGTGGAGCTGAAGAATTCCAGGGAACTAGTTAACCTTAGAACATTACCTTCAACGAGTTTATAGATAAAGTATCTTCAAGAAGTTAAGTTTTGACATTGTGATGACACCTGTCACACATAAAATGCACAACACCTCAGTTTACTCACTGTGGGATTATACTTTTAACAAGTTCCCTCCCATTTTTTGGGAAATCACCCGCCGCGATAGAATAAGTTGTCTTACTAGCTCCCTTCCCTTTTTACATAAAGAATTACAGAAAACCAGGGATGAGTATAATGGGTGGAGTGGTGGGTTTGTTAAATACTACCGTGTATCACATTTGTGTACCTTCATATGCAGTATCTTATTTTATTTTCATGTAGCAAGCAAGGAGACTTAGGCCTTGCGAGGCTACATCCTATCTTCAGGTTATTCAGCATACCATGAGGTGAAGCCCTCATTGAAAGTTTATTATTAAGCTTAGGTTGAACGACTTTTCTATCATTTCACGATTTGTGAACAAAGGAGTTCATTAATTTTCATGAGGTGCTTCAGACTACACAAGCCCCTTTACATGTATAATCCAACTTAGTTATCACATTAGTTTAAAAGCAGAGTAAATATTGCTCACCATTTAATGATCAAGAATGTATTCTCAGAAAGCAAATGATAAAGGATTTAAATTTTATAGTTTCAGATGTCATTCATCTTAGGGTCTTGAGCATCTAATTTAGACAAGAAGAGGAACATGTGGAATATGATATATTCCTTATTTGATGGAGTTCAGATGTGAGCAGGGGAAGTGTATAATGAACGAAAATGTTAATAAAAGCGAAAGTTGGTTTTAGATAGTGATAAACAGTTTCACGGTTTAACAATGCATTAAAGTGACAAACAATTGATGGAAGAAGGAGATTCCTTTAGATGCAGTGGACAGACAAGGGCTTTTGATGTAGAGACACTTGGGTGGAGTGAGCAGTATGCTGGGAGAACCAAATGAGATTTTCTCAGAAATTGAATGCTAAAACTGTAGAAGCCACACATAATCAGTCAAGAGAAGGATCGATCTGAATATGGGCAGATAGCTCCTTGAAACAGGTGGATCCTGGTCATAGTGTAGTGTCATAATGTCATCATGCACTAATGCCTTCTCATGTGATTTTTGTCATAAGGACAATTCCAGTACAATGGTCATCAAGCCCTGCATCTTTCCTTCCAACGCCAATTCATTTCTCTTCCTGTTCATGAAAAACTTCTTCCAAACGGCTTCTATATTTCCCCCAACATTGTTCACTGCCCAAATATTCTTGGATGTGTGTCCTTCCACTGAAGCATGGTCAACTTACAGGGGCTACATTCTTAGAGAAAACTGACCCTGCCTCTTCAAGAAGGAATCAATTGCCAATAGTGTCTCAGTTCAGAGGTGGGACTTCATGCCTAACTTCCTTCTCCATGCTGGGTTTGGTATGAATTGGGGCTCCCACCTGTCTGCATATGCTGTCAAAACTACTGGCTTCATATATGCAGCTGCCCTGCTGTGTCCTGCTGACAGGTTCCTTGTGATCATCCTCTGTCTCTGTCCTTACACTCTTCTTGGCATTTGTACAGCAGATGTTGGTCTAGTCAAAAAGGAATTTATTGTCTCTTTTAAAAAACCTGTTCTACCTCAGAGCAAAGAGCTGTCTATTGCTTCCCTATTAGTGTTATACATCTGGACTGATAGCTGGCTTCTTAAACAGTCCAGGTTGGAAACCTTCTAATTATACCACAGCGACACTGACATTTATGTGTTATTACTCAACATATTCCTTATTAACATCTGTGCTTCAGAGCTACAAATAAAAGAGACATTTTTTTCATAGAAATGGTCATATAATAAATAGTAGAATATAGCCTCTTATTCTAGTCTAAAATTTGCTTCAATGTAAGTAGCTCTGGTGTAGACGAGCCTTCATGGTTTACATACTGCCTTTCATATCTGCAGAAGGTTTTCCCAAGAGATTTCAAAAGCATAAATGCAAAGATGCTTCTACAGTCTCTGAGTTACACCATTAAACACCAATAAGCAACATTTGATTCACCCATGTGATGTGTGAGTGTTTCTGAAAGGTGGCTCCAATCATCTGGCGCCTGATCTTCTGGTAGTCGGCTTCACTTCTTCCAGTGGCCTGCTCATCACAGCAAAACTTTCTCACGGTATCTAACCTTGGACCATGGGCTGAACTTTTCCCAGAGTTCTTCTTCATTTTCATGAAAGGATGCCAACGATTGTCATGGTGAATTACGAAAGCTTGGTCTTGGTTTCCCTTTCTATGCTACAACTATATATTTTTTTCAAAAGTACCCTTTAGCTGCATTTTAGATGTGTTATGCTGGCAAGAACTGAAGGCACATTTTTTTTTTTATTTTAGATATTTTCTTTATTTACATGCGAATTTCTCCATTCCCAGTTTCCCCTCCAAAAAACAAAGAAACAAACAAAAACAACAAAACCAAACCCCTGTTGCCTCCCCCTTCCCCATGCCTGCCACCCTGCCCTCTCCCACTTTCTGGCCCTGGCATTCCCCTACACTGGGGCTCAGAACCTTCACAGGGCCGAGGTCCTCTCCTCCTATTGATGATCGACTTTGCAATCCTCTACCATACACATGCTGCCTGAACAATCAGACCCCTCCATGTGCAGTCCTTGGTTGGTGGTTGAGACTCTGGGAGCTTAGAGAAAGGACCCATGGAGCTGAGGGGCTTGCAGCCCTTTAGGAGGAACAACAATATGAACTGAAGGCACATTTTTATTGTTAAAAAATAACAATTTTATTTTACTTATGGAAAAGTGCATTCAAATTTGTCTTTAAAGAAACTTCCGGACTTGTTTATCTTAATGAGTTCTGGGGTCAGTTGCAAATAACTAAATGGGTGAAAGTCAAGGAGATATTAGATTCCTTTGGAGAGTCTTTTCAGATGCAAAGCTACATTTGATTGCAGAAGATCCCTGCCAGGCAGGTGCCAGAGGCTGTCTTCCCTTTTAAAACATGTTTAACTAAAACACAGAGATGTAACTCTTGGCCAAAAAAGCCAATATTTCTCTCTTGGTTTAAATCCAATTTATAATTGACATGAATAATAGTGTAAAAAGAAAAATAAAAAAGAAATACCTGATTACAAAATAACAATTCTCAAGGTTTACTAGGTATTGAGCAGTCTCTATTTTTCTCTCTCTGGATCTTAATTTTGTAGGAACTCATCAAAGTTCTTATTGCCGAAGAGGTGAGAGAATGAGACACACTTAACAAATACATCATGTGTAGAAACTTTTATGTAAACATATTACTGAATCAGTACATATTTATAAGAACTAAAAGTATACACTTACCAGAGGGTTTGACAATCCCTGGAATTTTCTCTCTAAGTGCATCCTGTTTTAGTTGTTGCTCTGTTGACCAGAAGGTTAAGCAACCGCCATAATGTCATGTTGTCCAGTTATTTCTAGAACTAAGCTTTTTCTCATAATTTTTTTATAAACAATGTATCTTTGGTGTTGCCTTACTTTAACCCTTTTTATTGATTGCATTAAGAAGATGCAATTAAAATTAAAGTAAAAGGTATGGAAGTAAAGAATGTTTGGGTGTAATAGCTACTCATGCTAAGAAGGAAACAGGGAGAGAATAGGACAACAAGTGAAGTACTGCTCTTCTGGAAACAAACTATACTTTCTCCTTCCTAGGCATGCAGCTGAGGAGTATTTCTCAGGCTTCTTTTCAGTTCGATGTGGCCGTATGCCAGAGATTGTTCCAGGGGGACATGGACAGGAGTGGCATGTGCTGCTTAGCTCCTTCTCTCCCCTGGAGACTGTCATGGAGAGAAGCAGGACAACTTGTTAACAAGGTACAAGTTGGCCATGGCAGAGACTGTCATAGCCAGGTCCTCTATATAAGTCTTCAAGGTGGTAGAGACACCACGGTTGGGACTCTCCCCAAGCCTGGTCTATATAGAAAGAATGAGGTTTGGCTCCTTGGCTCTCGTGATTATTATGAATTCAGTAGTATCTGTAGCTTAGCTTGTTGTATCATGTATATATGTATACATATTTACATATGTACGTGTGTATTTATGCCTGTATTTATATGTACAATATATGTATATGTATATAGTTTAAGTCATTATTTCAAAGAAAATTAACATAGAAGACATAGAGTAAAGATACGGCATTTAGTAAATAGAATACATTAATGTGCTTCAAAATAAAATGGAATATTAAATACATTGTAATACTTTGTTGATGTTTGAAGAAATAGATAAAGTATTACAAAAATTTGATTTTAGAAAGTGGTTGCAAAGATAACACTTATTCTAGATTTATCCTTCTCTCCAGTGCATTGGTCAAATGCATTGGCATTGATCAGATGTCTATGCTAATACACTGGAAACCTCTAGTTATTTCCAAGAAAAGTAAACATATTTTGGACTGAAACATAGTAAAGACATTTTTTGTTAACTTTAAAATTAAAGTTTGACAAATCTTCACTTTGACAAACATTTCTAATCCTAATCTATTAAAACGGACTTTGATTCACTGTACCTGGGGACAGAGACTGCTTTCTCGAAAGTAAGGAACTCTTTTTATCTTGTTTTGGTGGTCCTCACGTCTCTGTGATTCTTTTTCCTATTTTAAAACTGTCATCTTCAGTCTTGGTATTGTTGACTAACAATATGTATATACTAATACTCAGAAATAATTTTAGAAGTCTTAGAGATAATCATCTCAAGTCTATATTTAATTGTAAATGCATTTACATTTAATTATAAGTACTTTACAAATAAGGCTTCTTTATTATGCATATAAATTTTATGTTGAATTAGAATGTAGAAAATCCAGTGCTGGCCACACATACATACAGCCCATTCTTAAGAAGAAGATCATTGTAATATTACCTAGATTTTTTTCTGAGGTACATTTCACATCACTTCCTTCAGCATATGTTTAAAAACTGATGGAGGTAAGGAAGAAATTGACTCATGGATAATGAGTCAAAACAAGCAATGTCTTAAAATAAAAAGCCCGAAATATGGGCTTTCTTCTGGGAATTATTACAATATCTGTCAGAGAAAACATGTTTGGACATTTCCAAACTTAGAATTCAAAACACCCCCTAATTCACTGGAGGGAAGAGAAATCCCAACATAGTAATACAGGTACAAAAACATAAGCATCAAGTACTTGGTGACTGAAGCCATGGAAGCAGTTGATAGGAAATATACACAGAGGACTTTATATCCTGCCACTCAGACACTTAGATCATCCACTGGAACAGATTCCCAATGGATGTGTCCTTTCTTGGAAGAAAATAACAAAGGCTAATCATTTCTGTCCTGAATGAACACATACAACATGAAGCTCTTGAAAAATTTCTGTCTGCCTAAATAATAAAAATCAAATTATGTAAAACTCCAACACATATGAGCGTACTCTTCAATGAGCATCAGCCTTATCGGCCAGTTTTTCACCCCCAAGGGACTACATACTAAGAGAAAGAATTGGAGGTGTTGAGTTTTCCACAGATTGCGAAATCAGATTGCAAAAGTCAGCAGGAATATAGGAAACAATAGTGAAGAATTTGGGAATACCAAAACAAGTGAAAACAGAGGTATCTGGAGGAAAATGTCAATGTGCTACAGTCTTGAATACAGTAATAATGACTCATGGGAAAAGCTCAACTTGATTGACTTTTGCCTCTGTCTCCTTCAGTGACTAATTGTAAGGGCTTACATTCAGATTCCAAAATTGTTGTGTAGGTGGGACTGTATTCTGGTAGCCCTTTTAGCTTCAGCTCTATGGAAAGCATTGGCACACAGATAACAGAGATTAAAGGAATCTTAGATACAGATCTAACCAGGTCATGATTAAGGATAAATAACATGAAGCTCAAACATGGAGACTGACTTGCCCAAGCTCATCACAGTCAGAAATCACTAGAAATTCATTCTTAATCCAGTAATTTTTTTCCTTGATCCTAACACCTCTCTCCTGTCCACCTTCACTAATAGGTCAAGAAATCTAAGAACATGAACATTTAAGTATTGCTCTTGTTAACTTTATTTGAATAAAAACAGTGTAGACAATTGCTTGTATTTCTGAGTATTTATCACATAGCAGCCATTTAGCAACTCTAATGGTTACATAATTTCAAGATAACCCTAGCTTACATATGGAAAAATTACAGCTCAGGAGCTTAAATGGCTTGCACAATGTCAAAGAGCAGACCTGGGATTTATAAAGAAGTTTATCTGAATATAAAATCCATAACACATTTTCTATGCTTCATAGACTTTTCTAATACTTTGGTGTTTTGTGAGTCATGTCAAGAGATCCAGAGATGATCAGGGTAAGCTTGGCTAATTCCTCCAGAACTTGTTTTTAGCCATCTAAAGGATATCACTCATAGATCCTTTAGTATCTATGAGATTATTTCTTTGCCTCTCCATAACTGGAATTTGGCTCCTGTTATGAATCATAGGGTAAACACCTGATATGCAGGATATCTGATATGTGACCCTCACAAAGGATTGTGACCCACAAGTTGAGAACTGCCACATTAAATCATGATCATTAGAGGTTTCATTTCTAAACTGCCCATCCTATTAAGAAACGTTAATAGTTTCTTACGTAAAGAAAGGATTAATTAGCCTTTTTTTTTTTTTTTTTTTTTTTTTTTTTTTTTTTTTTTTTTTTTTTTTTTTTTTGCTATCAGGATAAAACAGTAGTTAGGGAGAGAAAGGCTGGAGAAACTTTTATGATCTAGTTAAATACCTCCCAGGCTGGTGATTGCACTATCCTGGCTACAGGGATTATGTTAGCTTTACAGATGGTGCTTTAAAAAATAACCTTGTGTCTATTTAAGATGAAACCCTGGGACTGAATTTAAGCCAGATGCTTGGCACTATGCAGACACAAACCTATGTCATATCTTCCATTTTCTATGTGTCTGTAGCAGAGGAAGGGCGAGACTGCCCACAGTTGTTGAAGGAAGACCATTTCCAGACAAATTTGTATTAATGCTAAAAGATTTTTCCCCTCTCTCACTCTTCTGTTTAAATTCCTAAAATGCATCAGACCTCATGAGTTTTGGGCAGACATAGTCGGTTACCAGTTGAAGGAAGATTTGCACATTTCCTCTTTGACATGTGGATACGCAGACGCTCAATCTCAGGGCTTCGACTGCTCACTGGCTTTCTTTGTCTTCATTCACACATAAGTCCTTGCCAATTTCCCATTGAAAATGCCACTGCAAAGCCCAAAAAATTTTGGAATGACTTTCATAGCTTTCGATCTCTTTGACAAAAAGGGAAAACTTGGGCAATATAACTTAAAAAAAAAAAAAATCTGTCCTTAGTATGAGCACCATGAAAGCAAAGCTCTTACAGATAATGACTTAAAAGCAATGGAATTAGAAACATATCAATTTGGCAGTCTTCTCATTCACAAAATATTAGTGTGGTGGTAGGTGTTGCCAAGCTAAACAGGATGACAGACTCCAAAGAGTACATGTTTGCAACACTAATGAATTATTGGTTCAAGACCTCCCACTTCCAGATGTTGGGAAGTGGGGACATCTGACCTGACTGTGAAGAGCAAAGGGACTTCCGTCTCACATGGTCAGATATCCCAGGCTTTGGATGTCAGTGAGGGTATTCTTTGCCTCAGTGCTGTAGGATCCATGAGAAAACAATGTTAATCCCCCACCTCTGACCCTGCACTGCACTGCAAAGATGTGGTACTTTCCCCAGTACCTTGGGTTTGTTTGTGTCTCTGGGATAAGCCAGAAGATTGGTAGGCAGTAGATGTGATTCATAGTTCCTTTAGTGGGCTAACTAATGACTGTGGCCTTAAGTGGTGAAATCAATAGAAGGAATATTGAAGAGGCACCAGGACATTTTAGAACAATTTGACAAGCATGGTGCCTTAATCCAGAACCAACATATTTTCCTTTGCCTTTTTCCAAGTACATTTATGTCTGTGCTGTCTGATGCCAAGTGCAGACACCATCAAGTGCTCTGAGGCCCTTTGGACTCACTGTGTAATGCTGGCCATGCTTCTGAATGTTAGACAGTCACTGCCTCAGGTAGCAACCCTCATGCAGTAAGAATGAGTAAAATCCTTTTCTCTCAAGTTCAAAAGGTTTATGTATCAAGAAAGTGATCTTTTAAAATACAGTTTGCTTTTTGAAGTAAAATCACAATGGACCTTTAAAATGATATAATAATAGTGAAATTAACTAGTCCTATCTAATTGGACACTTTATAACCCAGTGATTCACATGTATTAAGTTAGTTATTCTTCACCAAAATCTCTATCATAGAGAGGAGAAAATTGAGATCTGAAGAGTTTAGGTTACTGTCCATGCTCACTAAACTAGAGGCAAAAAAATACTAAAGTTGAAGCCCAAGTAACTGGATTCAGAGCAACAGAATTTTCTGCTTGCATTTTCTTTTCTGGCACTGAGTTGAATATAGAGTTAATAAATGAAGTGGGAAAGTGAGAAAATAGGACTCAGAAAAATGAAAAGGAATTATTTATATTTAGATTATTATTTACCATTAAAAGAGATACAGAATTATAAAGTGCTGTCATTCAGTGAAACATATTACTATGTTATCCTAATAACTAGCTATAAAAAAAAAAACACATAAGGAAACCTATCCATATAATGTTGATTGCTTTATTTCTCCCTTGAAATGTCAATGACTATCTAAGCAGTAAAGGGCAGATAAGCTCAGGCTCCAAATGAATCCCATTCTGCAGACCTAACCCATATTCAGATGTAAAGATTGGCTATCAACCTTTGGCTATTGAAAGAGGACCTCTGTTCCTTCCCTTGGTCGCAGCTTCATTGTAATGTGTGTGTCCTACGGAGTGGCAGCTGTTTGGATGTTGAAGGGTCTTAGATTGATAACCAAGCTTGGCTTTCTTCATGTACTAAGTACTTTCTATAGCTTTATTTACAGATCTAGTCAGCATTCAACATGGTCTGAGAAGACATTTTAGAAAAAGACAAATACACAGGGAACAATACAGAGAGGATAAAAATGCAAGAGTTAACAAAAAATACAACCCAAAAAGTCCTATGAGACTCAAGCTGGTGGAAGAAAATGGAACAAACAACCAGAAAGTCAAGAATGCTCCACTGGGGGAAAGGTGGATCTTGACCTTAGCCTTGATGGAGACAAATTTGCCCATAATTTTCATGATTGTGCTAAAAGCTATTAGCATGGTGGATGGATTATATGTATTTGACAAGTAACTCCTAATTCCTGGCCCTCCTATGTTTGCCGAATCATTAAGAGACTAGGATGTTTGTTAACGTCTATCCTGAAAGAGTCTGAAAACTGTTGGTTTTCTTTGCCCTGAAATGAGAAAAGCAGAATTAAAATCCAAATAAGCAGAAGAAGGAAGACAAACAGCATTCTTGGGTAATGATTAAAGATAGATGAAATAACTGTAAATTAGTATGTGAGCCATAGAAAAAAGAAACTGGATTGAAAACTGTTCTTCACAACCACATGAGACTCCAGATGGTTTGCTGGTGTCTACTCTAAAGAGGATTTGGGTGGAAAGAGGCTAGTATCAGGTAAAAGAGCAACCTTAAGACTGATTGCTTCTCTCCTGAGATAAACCTCAATATTTCAGATCCTTCAAGACCCGGATTAATTCTTTGTAATATCAGCAGGATTCTTCACTGATTAATTTGTTAGTTGTCACAAACATCAATATTTAGGGAAAAACTCTTTATTATTTTCATCCCCCCCTTCTCTTTTCTCCTGGAGGTCCTCCCTGCTACCTTCCCTTGAACCCCACCTATGTCTTTCCAACTCTCAAGTTAATAGACTTTTGTTTTCTGATTATTATTTCTACATACCCATTTCTGTATATATATATATCTGTATATATATATATATATATGCAGAATCCATATTATATAGATATACAGAAGTAATTTGTTCATTTTAAAAGATTTATTTTCTCATAATGTATCTACCATTTCATTTTTATGTATATTCAGCTCATTGGTAAATACTATTATATATACAGTATTATATCATATATTTATATATTTATACACAGTCTGTTTTTGCTGCGTGTGTGTATAGTTGTTTATGTGGATATAGTTTCAGGGCTGAGTACTATGCATTGAACAGCCAATAAAAGGGCTTATCCTTGGGAGAATCTGAATCTTTTTATCCCAGAAATGATTAGAGTGTTGTTTTTCTAGTAAGCCCCACTAAAAATTGCCTCCTTCCACATTAACATCTGTGTTGATACTGCTATTGTTCCAGCATTGCTTATGCAGCCATTTCTAGAAGAAACTGTTTTATAGCAGACTACCTGATTTTTCTGGCCGTTACAAGCTTCCTGTCCCCTCTTCCACAAAGACTCCTGAGCCATAGCTGTGATGAACAATCAGGAGATCAACAGATTTTAATTTGGAACAAAAGTCTTCTTAAAGGTAATGTTGGCATTTGACCTTGGCTATATAAAATAGATTAATGTACAAAAATGGGAAAAATTATTCCACCTATGGTCCTGCAGATGCATAAGTGCTGAACTGGAGTTGTGAGTAAACAAAGCCAGGACAGTGATGGGTGAAAATGGTGAAATTCTAGGGAATGAGCCAGATAAAAATACAGCTTTAAAGGAATGGTGAACTACAAGCAGTTTAATATTCGTATGTCTAAGCATATAAGGAATGAGATCCACTTCATGATTCAGTAAAGTTTATAGGGTTGAAAATCATGATGTGAATTACAGAAGAGAGAGAAGTCAGCTTTTCATCTAGTTGTTAACAACCAGATTGATGTTCACGTTGGATTTGCCATGTTTTCCTATATACTGGTAAATGAATTAAATGATTAGAATACATTTGGACGTGTGTACTGAAAATAATCATTTACTTGAATGCTGCAGGTATATGAGGACACATACATAACTTGGTGGATAAACCAACGTTTGACTATGCACAAGTTACAGTCTTTGAATCAGAAGACGAAAGGACAAATTCTGAACCAGAGGAAAGAGAAGTCCTGTAATGCTATATAATGAAAACTGCCTTGGGGCTGTGAATGAAGCACCAGGGAAACAAAATGCAAACAATAAACATTTCATTGGGGCATTAATGCAGGAGACATTTTCAAAACCAGTGGACTAAATCTCTTGAAAATGTATGAGTGTCGATGAGTGCACACAAGTAGCAAACAGGTGGGAAAAAATTAGTGAGGCAGAGAAGATAAAAATATTTCCTTTTTTTAAAAAAAGGAAAAAGGATTTCCTTTTTTAAAAAAATATTGACATTATTATTATAAGATTCACACTATTCTATGTTTACATTATCCTAAACATCTGCTGGGTATTGATGCTTTGGTGATACTCTCACAGTAACAGTGAGGAGTAAAGGAATCATGGAGCATGATGACGAGAACATGACTAAGGGCTCTGAGATCCACAACAAGCTTTTGCAAGGGAGACTTGAGAAATGGACTTGTGTAATGCTAAATGCATCTGCAGAAACACAGATACATGCAGTCAAGGAGTGAGAGCTAGTGTGAGTTCTCTTCACTTGATTCTGTTCTACGCTGTAGAAAGCAAAGGACCAAGCTGAGTGTAATGTTGTTTTCTTGGCTTCTTAAGTCCTCCACGCTCCCACTTTGAAGGAATACATAGCTTACATGGAAGTCCTTGAAGTTAAGGATGATTTATGTTTCCTGGGAAGCAAGGTTAAGGGTGAGGTAGAAGATATCTTCTAGAATCCAAATGAAACAGGTGCTGTCTGCCCTTTGAAAAGAAGAAACCTAGCAACATTCTAAAGAAATAGAAGATTGACTTCATTGTTACACACAAAGGCTCCGAAAGCAGGAGGGGGGATATATGGAAGCATTCAGTGAAATGGAGAGTTAGCTGTTATTTGGGATTAACACCCATGTCATTTTTATGTTTCAGTGTCCTCCTCTTGTATGTGCAGTTTTTTTTTTCCGAAAGATTGTTGTGCTTGCTTTTATTCCTGTGCTATCCAGGTCATGTCTATATCAGACAAATAAGATCTGTGAGCCTATTATACTGTAACACTCTTGATAGCTTCAAAGTATAAATATCTGCAAATTCTGGGAGGCAGTCTCTATTGTTTTCAGGTACACAGAAGAGAGCCGTGATGGGTCAGTGCAAGAAAAACATTACTACAGATATTTGGACTTGTCTAGTATGTTTTAGAAACAAATAACTGTTTTTTTTGTTTGTTTTTTGTTTTTAAATAGTATTATCCAAAACGGATTTTAGCATTGCTAGTGTTTTATTACTAGACTTTGATTTCCACTCACTGAATGATTTTAGGTATTTTCTTTTTTTTTTTTTGATATTTTCTTTATTTACATGTAAATTTCTCCATTCCCAGTTTCCCCTCCAAAAAACAAAGAAACAAACAACAAACAACAAAAACAAACCCCTGTTGCCTCCCACTTCCCCATGCCTGCCACCCCGCCCTCTCCCTCTTATTGGCCCTGGCATTCCCCTACACTGGGGCACAGAACCTTCACAGGGCCGAGGTC
>NW_022196913.1:89260443-89286965 GCF_008632895.1 Mastomys coucha
TTGTATAGATGTACCACAATTTCTGTATCCACTCCTCTGTTGAGGGACATCTGGGTTGTTTCCAGGTATTTTCAAATATTCAGAGTTATAACTGTATAGTATGTAGAGGAGATCTTATGCCATAGGACTTAGGAAACAAAGCTGTTTGTCACTTGAAAGCCTTCATGTTAAACCAATAATAAGCAACCAAAGCAAAAACAGCCCCTTCCCTGTCATTTCTTCAGCGGTAGCACCAACGAAAGCCCCCTGAGTGCGTGGTCTCATCTGGAACTCCCTATTTTTATATTAGCTGACCTGACTTTGTCCAAATAATGGGACATATGTTCTGAAGAGACCGACCTCAGTCTAGCTGCTCAAAATTACAGGTTTCCTGACTGTCTGCTGCGATCTTAGGTGGAAGAATGGTCTGAGGCAGATTCCCTTTTGACAAAGTTCTTCCAGAAACTGCTCTGTGGATATTGATTTGGGGGTAAAGTTAATAGATGACTTGCAAATAAGGGCTGTGTGTTAAGGGTTGTTTTAAAAGTATGTGTTGGGTTAATCAATAGGAGACCCGGTCTTCTCTAAGCTTTTTCAGAAACTATGACATTATGATTTTATCAGAGAAGTTAAAGGATGCAGTATTTTTCAATTGTTTAAAATCTAATGCAGCAAAGACATTTTTAAAGAATATTCATAGAAAAGCACCATTTTGGCCATTTTCTTGTTGATATGTCAAATGTCTATGAAAATCTGGAGAAATTTCACAAGTCTCAGAATATTTCCAGGCAGGATATTTTGTGTATGTGAATGTGTATATGTCTATAAAAACACACACACACACACACACAAACTAAGGCAAAAGAACTGAATTTTTTGTGTACATGTGTATGTGCTCTTTCTTGTGTGGGTGTGTCTTTCAGAGTGTGTGGGAGGCATGCGCATGTGTGAATGTGCACTTAGTCAATGGAGGATCTGCTTGGTGTTCTACAGGTGCTTCTACAGTATTGAGACAGATACTTCCCCTGGCCTGTATCTTGCCATGAAGTTTAGGCAAACTGACCCATGAGCTCCAGAGTTCTACACATCTCTGCCTTCCCTTATATGCTTTTTAATAACCCATTTTATTTAGTGAGTACATATGACGGTGTGTGTGTGTGTGCATGTATATAGATACATGAAAGTCAAAGGATAATTCGTGGGAGTTAGTACTCTCCCGCCACCTTTTAGGATCCAGGGATTAAGCTCAGGTAATCAGGCCTATATGTAAGTGTGTATTATCCACTAAGCTATTTTCCAAGTTCTTTGAGAGTTCGGCACATTATATTTTGATCATATTCACTCTCTACTCCCATTCCTGGCTTCTTCTATATCTATCTCTACCACCTTACCACTAAAGTGAGACCTATGAAAATTCTCCAGATTTTCATAGACATGAGACATATCAACGTGAAAATGGCTAAACTGTACATTATAGTAGTTCACCTTCCAATTATTTTTTTTAAAGATTTATTTATTTATTATATGTAAGTACACTGTAGCTGTCTTCAGACACACCAGACGAGGGCGTCAGATCTCATTATGGGTGGTTGTGAGCCACCATGTGGTTGCTGGGATTTGAACTTATGACCTTCCAAAGAGCAATCGGTGCTTTCCCCCGCTGAGCCATCTCACCAGCCCCTTAGTTATTTTTTTTTAATAACCTGTCTACTCTAATTCATACTGCCCTTCTGCTGAAACATGGCCAACCTATAGGTGATAGTTTTCCTTAAAGAAAAGTGAGTTATCCTACTCCATAGTTAGTGGTGGGGCTTGTAAACCCCTTTCCCTTCAATGCTAAAATATTTGGTGGCTTGATCTTTTGTAGGTCTTCCATAGGCAATCACAGTAGTTGTGGGTTTAGGAATATAGTGGTCATGTCCAATCCAGAAGGCAATGTTTCACTCAGCTCCTGGCTATCTGCCTTATCTTCTCAGATGGCTCCTAAGCCTTTAGGGAAAGTAATGTAGTTTGTGTCTGAACACTCCATTAACACTGATTCTCTGGGTTTTAACCATTTTTTCTGAAATAACTACAATCCGCTGCACAAACACAAAAAGTTTCTCTGATGAGGTTTGAGAAGAACAGTAACTGATATAGAGAGAGATGGGATTTAGAGGGCAGTGTGATGCTATGTCCGTTTAGCAGAATAATAGTAGTTGGTTAATCCCTATGGTCAGTGAGCTAACCCTTAATGACAGTTAACTTTTCAGTTATTTAAATTTTAATGGTTTCATGTGGCCAGTGGCTACCATACTGAGTAATATGCTCTTGAATATAGCAAATTCCAGTGAAAGGATATTAACTAGGCACTCACTCCTCCATACATCACTAAGCCTTGAAGAGATTCATGGGTCTTGGAAGTAGGATGCTGAGAAGACAGAAGCATTAAAAGTCACACATGTTCTGCCATACTGCTAATTTTCCATTCAATTCTGAATCACTGGTTGCTTTCAAGTAGAAAATCCCAACACAAGCATTGGATTGTAATTGCTTCTTTGCTTTTCTAAATATTCTGATCCTCAAAAGAGATTTGCAAGGACATTCAGTCCTTTTCACGGAAAACCTGAACCTGAGGCAGTTGGAAGCCACCTTGTCATCTACTACAAAGGACACCACTGAGAAAACTGTGGCTAGTCTTTGCTGCATTCTCTACATACCTTGCCCATTCATCAAATACAGCTGTTTTGACATTTCTGGAGGCACTCTTCTGCCCCCAGGCTTAGTACCATTTGGCATGCTACCCTTTCCTGTTAGAGCTTTGGATCACACTGCTTCTCTTGGCACTGGATTAAGCAAATGCATGCAATGGATGAAAGGGGAATCTGAACACTTTAGATAACTTTTCCCAGTAAAGAAGACAAGGCTACTGTTCCATGTATAAGGGAGAAAACACTGGGCAAGGACAGCATGATGCTTTGGTTTGGTCAATGTGGAAGGTGTGAGGGAGAAAACTCACAAGAGGACCTTTCTCTCCCCACCTCCAACACAGGCGAGGCTGTGGTCAAACAGCTCAGAAGCTTCACAACTATTCATTCTTTTGTTGGCTGATCATGTTCCAGGACATTGCAAAAGATTTATTTACAATCACCTAAAGAGCCAGAATAGCCTCATCTTTATCTAACAAATAAAAGCTGTTTTGTGCAATTCTGTTCGACAACAGTGATTCATTATGTGGCACTAGGCCTTTCCTGATACTTGCAACTGCTAAGCAGATTTCCTATGGTTTGTTCTCCTACAATAGCACTATGTATTAAATTAAACCTGGAGATATATGATTATCTGTATGTGATGATAGGACTGTACCGACTTAGACATATACACAGACTCGAATGTTTTTATTAGTATAAGCTTCTACAATGGGCTCATTCTATACCACCTCTTCTAGCCATTGCATATTGGGACTTTGAATATGGGGATCAATTCCCTTTGCCATCTACTTATGACTGACAGGGCTCCAAAGGAGTGATGGCTCTTGTTGAAGTGAATTGACATTATTATTCATCAGGGAATAGTAATGAGAACATTGTTCTGTTCCCAGAGCAAACAAGTATACCTGAGCCTTCCTAACTGTGCTCAGTGAATGGAGTAGCTTATATACAATCTTATTTTGGAAAATTTAAACAAAACAGAACGTTATCATGTCCAATTATCAGAGTGTCTTCCATGATCTCTTTTTGTATACCTATGTAAGCAATCCTCTTTTTTCATACTCTAGACCCAACGTGACATGCTTTGAAATGTGGAAAGGAGAAATATCATTCATCGTTTATACTTTGAGGCTCTGTAGGCTACCTTTAGGAGGTTACTACATCAGAGCCCACATTTACTATTTCAGTTATCTTGTTATAAAACATATTTTTTAACCTGCAAGCAATGAACTGCACCATGTTTTAATTTTCCAGTCTCTTTAAAGTTCAAATGCAGGAGATAGTTAATTTTGATCGTCAACTTGGATAGATTATGAGGAGTCTAGACATTCAAAAGGGGTTACTGTGAATGTATCTGTAAGGGTATGTCAAAAAAAATTAATGAAGAGAAATTTCATTGACTATCAGTGGTACCACCTTATAGACTACAGAATAAAATGGAGAGAGGAGAAAGTAAGCTAATAGAGGCCTCCCGCCCATTCCCCTTTGATTCTCAGCTGCTGGTATACCACATAGTCTGCCTTGCCACTCACTTTCTATCAAGATCCCAGGTCAGGCACCTGTGAGCTGAGTCAAGAAAGGAGTCTCTTCTGTTAGTGTCAGGTATTCTGTTATAGTAATGAAAAGTCCAGCACTGGAGAAGTAAGTTTGATTCATCAGATGTAACTGCCATCTTGGAGACTTGCTGCTGAAGTCCCAAGTCTATCTTTGAAATTCTTTCAGAACTCTGGAATTCTTTCTGATTGGCTGTTTAAATTCATTTGTTCTGTCTTAAACTCCTCTCCAAGATTACTGATTCAAAACTGGCTTTTCTCTACTTTTGACTGAGTTGCTCTGCTTGGCCTCAAATGAACTCTGGCAACCTGTTCTAAAATTTTTGGCTCCTTCTCATTCCTGGTTCCTTTTCTCTTTACCCACAACCTTTCTCTATACAACCGTTCTCTATCTCTCCATTGTTATGGATTAAATGTGTGCACAAAGGGTATTCCACCTGATCATATTTTTTGATGTGAATCCTTGCCAAAGAAGCCATGTGACTGGATTAAAACTTCTCTACACAAGAGAACAAAACAATCCTGTTCTATGCTAGGAAAAAACAAGATAAGTGATTGATTTCTTATTTGTCAATACATTCATTTTTAAAATGCAAATATCAGGGACTAGAGAGATTGTTTAACAGTTAAGATCCAGTACTGTTCTAGTATAGAACCAAGGTTCAATTCACAGCATCCACATTAACTAACTCCAGTTCCATAGGATATGATCCCCTCAACAGGCTTTCACGTACAAAAATACTTGTGGTGCACATAAACTCATGCAGATATGTGTGCAAGCATGTACACACACACACAACTTAAAATATCAAAATTTAAACACTTAGTGTTGAATATGTTTAAAGCAAAAACTTACAAGAACATTCTAAATCACTTTTAAACCATTTGCCTTTTTATCAGTTTCAACCAAAGTGTATCTGAGACTCAAGTAACAGTCAAATTCTAATTTATAGATTCCCAATGTTGTGAAAACTCTTAGATTTATTTAGCAAATGTGAAATTTAGCTTGTAATTACATCTATAGCCTAGAGATGTTAACTTACCAGTTGAGCTCTGTAGTTTGTCAGAAATAATCATCTACTTGAGTTCTAATATAAACTGAAAATCAGAACCAGTACAAATGCAAGAAGTTAATGTAAATCAGGTATTTATTTTTACTGAGTTTGAGAACCAATACCAATTTAATGTATGTTTATCAAAACTACCTTTAAGTATAAAATATATATTCCTTGTGTTTTACTCGTTTTTTGTGTGTTGCCTTGTAGCTAGGCAGAAGAAAATCATGTATACTTTCAAGGTCATTGAATTTTCTTTTGTATTTCTTAGTTGTTCATCTATCTAAGCTGATAAACCAGAGAAAATGGCATTACTCAGATGCTCATCCTTTTTAAAAATGTGGAGAAATAAAAGGTAAGATTCAGTGTGATTGCTAACTCAATGAGTCAACAGTACCATGCCCAGCCAAAAGAACTAATGTAATCACTGGTTGCATCAATGGGGATTATTCCCATAGAAAAGACATCAAATTCTTAGTCTGGATCTGGGATATAGGCTTCATTCTCACCAGCATATTTTTATGTGGAAGTTTGTTCAAAGAAAGTAACCAATATTTTAAGAAACATGACAACATAAATATACAGAAATGAGGTTATATGACATTTATCGATGATATTTGTTTGTCTAAATTGGCAAAAAACTTCAAATACTTTAAATATTTATATATAAAAATGTTGAGACTGGAGAGATTACTCAGCAACTCAGAGTACTTCTTGTTCTTCCATGGATCAGAATTCAATTCCCAATATCAGTCTTGTGGTTCACAAACAGGTGTAATTCCTAGTCCAGGGAACCTGAAACCTCTTCCTCTTCAAGAGCAACATATATGTGCCATACACTCATAAGGGCATAAATAAATAGATACATTTTAGGAAGTAAAACTTTGTGATCATAAGAACTTCCTAACAACACAGGGAGAAAAAAAAAGGTGCTATGAATTGTGATTTTTTTCTATATTAATAAAAACATTTTGTTAAATTAGATGCTTAAATAGAACATACATCTGATCTGTCTACAGTAAGGCCTTGTGTTGTCTTACACTGTACAATTCTGCTTTTCTCCAGGAGAATAATTTAGTCAACTAGTTCAAAGGAGTGTGAAAATATGTTTGTAAATTGTGCTTGTGACTGACACTGTGAACCCCTGGCATGCTAAGTCCTCTGAAAGTTCAGTGAGAAAATTCAAAGATGTGTGATGGCTGCTGAAGCAAACAGGGTGAAATTATGCAGAGGAAAATGCATTTCATTTATTCCAAAATGCATTGTGCAAAGAGTAAGGGAGCACAGATCGTGAGAATCCTGTATCAAGCCTTTTCAGTTCAGGTAAGTGCTAAGTCATTATCAATATTCTAGGGATTTACTGCAGGTGGAAAAATGTGCATCAATTTGCAAGGAACATGTCAGGATCTGCTGACCAGTTCCACAATAACTAAATGTGCTAGGTCAAAGCAATGGAGGGAAGGGAGTTGTCAGATTTCAGCAGATTTTGAGGCCCTGGGCTCTGTATTGTTTTTTTAAGCTTGCTGAAGCAGGAATATCATAAACAGTTTCCTGTATGAGTCAGGCAGCTAGAAGTGATGCTGCCATTTTACCACATAGCTGCGGTTCTACGTGCTTTTTTCTCGAGTGGGCAACATTTTCCTTTCCATTCTGTTTGTGGTCTCCATACTTGTGACTTTCAGTCTTTTGTCTGCCTTGTTTGAGCTTGGGGTTTTCTACTTTCTGTATTTTGTAGTAGATTAACCTTCTTTCACTGGTTTGTAGCTAAACTGTTTAGCTTCAGTTCTATCCATCCATTGAAGCTTTCTAGCTTTCCTAACCCACTGTTGCCTTGGGGCCAGGTTATAGCTCTTCCCAGTAATGATTAGATGCTGTAGGTATCAATTTTAAAAAGTTTTAAGTAAGCAATCTCTCAAACAAAATGCACTTTAATCTTCTAAGAACCTGTAAGAAATGGAGCTCAACCCTAAGGACAACTTACAGTGAAGTTGTGGGTTAAGATTTGCGGAAAATATGTGCTTACTTTCTCAATAAGTGCTTCTTGTGTGTCTTGTATAAGTCTCATGCTAGCTCATGAAAGGAGTGTAGTCAAAGATTTCTTACTGATCTCAAGGAATGTCTTACACTAGATTCATTAAAACGTGTGCTTTCTTTCTCTAGTCCAATTTACTAGACTTTTTTGACTGTTTTATCTATTTTTGCTCTTTACTACTTTCTTCTTTCTTTCTTCTACCACAGAGCTAACAATTGCCACTTCACGTATCTAGAGGTGTGCCTCTTCAACCTCTAGTCTCCTAAAAATGAATTTGAGGTTAAGAAAGACATCTTAAACTAGAATCGGGTAAATGGGTAGTAGTCAAATATAAAAAGCACTTGACAAAACAATTTATCAGTTAATTTTTAAACACATATATTTCAAGTGAATTTAATTTGCATAGTTTCTAACTCATTTCCATCCCATTATCATAACTCTTTTTAAAGAGTCACTGCATTTTTACATTATCAGAACAAGCACTTGTGTCATCTGTGACATCCTAACCTTTGTTTTCTAGAATGTGACTGTAAGAAAATCCTTTGTCTTGAGACCAATGCCTCCACCATGTTTGGCTTCAGAAGGAAGCACAGTGAGTAGAACTCAGTCTGAAATTTTGCACTATTACCGGTGATTTTTGTTATCAGGGTGTTCATTTAAAATGCCTTCATTGTTTCAAGCCATTCTTTAAGCACCTCCTATTTAGTAACTTATGGAACAGACAAATGGTCAAGAGGAGCAGCCAGGATGTAATAAATGTATTGTCTAGTGCATCATTGATGTAGACCTCCTCCTTCACCTTACAGCATTTCTGTTGATTCATCTCAACATCATGCTCTTACTAATAAACACACCATTGCTGATTTGGCTTATTGCAGGTGGTCTGTTAAAACTGGTGTGTCCTTACAGCTAACGCAGACAACATCCATGTTGAAGTAGTGAAGTGTCATAACCTGCATTTAATTCCAAAATGGCATTTTAAAACAATTAGATTTTGCAAAGGAAAACAATGATTATATCGATATGTGGAGCTTCAGATTATGTCAGAGCCCAGAAGAGATAAAATGCTTACTTATATACCTGAGCTGGTGGACAAATGGCAGAGCAGAAAGCATGGATTATATTTAATGATTATTACATGCTAGGCTTATTTTCTTTGCTTTATATCTGCTCATGTTCTTTTCTGCTTAATGTTCACCAAACAATTAAATACATCTTATTAACTTTGGTTTGTAATGGAGGATATGGAGGTATAGGGAATGCTGTCTGAGGACACATAGCTATGAAATAATAGAGCAAGGATTCTCTATTGCTAGCTATTTGAGTGCCAGAAACAGCTTTTAGTGTTTCAGAAAAAGTTGTCATTATAATGTCTCAGATCCAGAACACACACACACACACACACACACACACACACACACACACACTCAGGCACGCACTTACGCACACAAACATAAGAAAAATACATTTAAAGATGGAATTAGCATTGGTTTCTGGGAAAAAACAGACTGGCACTAAAAATCTATTGAATTTTATTTACTGTCTCTCTCTTTTTAACAACACAATGTCTTTAAATAAAACACATTACTCCATTTTTACCGTGGTCTTCATCAGCAAACTAAAGATCCAATTAAAAAGCAAAATGCTTGCCCTGTAAGCTTTCATGATTCACTGGCTACATAAAAGCCTGCACTGCTGAAAGCATTTGAAGCCAGGCAGGTCTCTGGGTTGGGTGCTGAGCCATGACTGAGGACAGTGCGCAGAGCTGGGAGATCTGTTCTCCCTGTTGGTCTCTGTTCTGGGTATGGCTTGTCAGCTGTTGCCTATTTTTCTTTCTCAATCTTTTCTTATCAGAGGCAGAAGGCATAAAGGATGCCATCTGGGATTGCTTGTTTAGATACAGCATGGTGTTAACAAGTTTTCCTCTCTCTTACTCTTTCTTGTTTATTGCTAGTTGCAAGGAGCAGCAGTACACATGTCCAGATGAAGCTATCACCAAGGATCTGTTCTTCATCACAAACTTCAGGGCAGCAGGAAAGGAAAGCCAGGGCACTCTAGTATGATGAGAGAGAGCAGGCAAGAAAGGCAGGCTTGTGTGAAGATGCATAATCATCTTTAGCACCTAGAGGAGCTTCAAGGTCAAGCTATTTGAAACTGTGAAACAAACCGTATGAAATTGCATTGACACCCTCTAAAGGAGTTAGGGACTGTGCATTCCTTGGAATCTGGAAGCTGATAAAAGCATAGCACCTCCTAACCCAGTAAAGAGATTTTTGATACTCCAGTGTGAACAGCACAAGTTTAACTTTACATGATCTTTGAAGTCATGTTCTCTTCCTGAACTACTGAGACTCCATGTAGGTGGACTTTGCACCTCTCACCAGCTACCGAGAATGTTGGCTGCTAAATCTAGTCAATCTTAACCTATTATTAAATATTCTTATCAAAAATGGAAAGGCCTCTTTTGGAAACCAAAGTCCAGCTGTCAGCCTGGCGCAGTAATGTTTGCCCCTTGTCACGAAGTGGGACAAACCTTTGCAGCATTTTGTGTTTTGCTCTTTGTAGGAAGAACATGATGGTAGACTTTCACTGAGTTTACCCTATTCCCCTATGTAAGTGACTGGCTTCATTTTACTTCTGTAGAAGTGACCTGAGACATTAGTGAACATTTGAAGTTACTTAGTCTCTCTCTGCTTTAGTTTTCTTGTCTGTTAACATGAAATTGAGGCTGGTGGTATGGTATAGAATTAAAGATGCTGGCCATCAAGACTGGAAACAAGAGTTGAATCCCTGAGATCCGCAAGTGAAAAGAGAACCAATTCTTGCAAGTGGTCTTCTGACCTCCACATGCACACTGTGATATATAAATTCCCATATGCATTTACATATACTCACATCATGTAAATATATAAAAATATAATTAAAATCTTTAGTAATCATAATGATGATAATATTGGTTTTACCGTTTTGTTCCAGTGTTTTTGCATTGTGCTTGGCTCATGACATAACTAGCTATAGTATCAATTACATTGTTTGCTAGCTAGATGGATTGGCAATTCTGATAAATGGTTGCCCCTTCAAACATTCTGGAACAGTAGAAAGGGTAGTCACCTTCACTGCTTTGGAATGAGAATAATTACTACAGCCTGAATATCCTGGCTTCTAATTAGATTTCTTTCAAGAAACAAATCAGTCCCAGCTGAGTCACAAGCAAGCTCTTGATTTCCCCATGCTCAGGGCTCTCACTCCAACGTGAAGTGCCTGTGGATTAACTTCTGCAGTGTGCTCACACACTGCTGGCAGTCACATGTATTTCTGCAATGACAAACACTGCTTGCCTCAGACAGAAAATATACATGCATAAAATAAGTCTCCATACTGCTAGTGTCTAAATTAAGAAACATAAAAGCCAATTCGTGGAAGCCAGCAGGGAAAACCAACAGCAGTTCAGGCTGGGAAAAGAGCAAACTTCCCATTCTGCAGTGGAGGTTCCCCCATTCTGCTGATGGGTCCTGTCCAAACCCTGCGTTGGAGACTGCACAGCAGCCTTGCACCTTGGAACAGATGTGCATTCAGAACAATAGAACGCTGGCAAATGAGAGTCAAGGAAATAGCACTGGTTAAAGGTGGGTTCAAAATGTTACTGAAACCCTTGAGGAGCTCTGTATTTCCAAATGACTGTCAATGCTGATCAAGAGACCCACAAAGAGAAATTTTGGTGCTCATTACGAAACCCTCTCTGCAATGTGTGGCATCAATGAAATGTATCTGTGATTTACTGAAGGCTATGCAGTATCTACCTGGGACCTTTAAATCCTGGGTAAGAGGAATTGCAGCCATTCATCCATTCATTCACTCGATATAGTTTAACATACCTCTCCCCAGCCTTAAAATTCTCCAAACACTCTGCTACCTGCTTAGAAAAGTACCACAGGAAATAGATGCTAACTCTTGGTTCATTAATGCTGCAAAGAAGAACTACTTTGTCTGTAGAGAGAATATCTTGTGTTTTGTATGGATCCATCACCTGTCAATTAAAAAACCTATGACCTATTCCTTCAGATAGGAAATGGGAGATGGGACATCCAGGAGGAGAAAGGATTCTGAGATAGAGCCAGGCAGATCTGTCAGGAAGATGATGAAACAGACACCTGGTACCTGAGCACAGGTAACACAAGTAACCAGCCACATGGCAAAATATAGGCTAGAATAATGAGATATTTTAAGTTACATCTAGTCAGAGAAGAGCCTAGTGGTATGGCCAAGGTATTTATAAGAGTATTTTGAGTCTGAATCTTGTTAATGGGAGCATGGGTCTGGGCAGAAGAACAGGACTTAACTTCAACATTGGTCTAGTGTGTTACTATCCTTCAAAGTTCAATTTCTATCTTCCTTGGAGGTCATGTGTACAAAGTATATACAGTTGGAGTCCAAGCTTCCTTAGGGAAGGAACTGTTTTATTTACTGCCCTGCTAACTGCATATAATGAATGCTCTGTTGACATAAGATTGAGTTATCTTCTAACTGGTCTTTGAACTTTTGAAAATTAATATTGGTATGTTCAATAGTATAACTAGCAAAAACACTTGTGTTACTCTATTTTGTATCTCTAGCACAGTTAGTGCTAACATGGGACCTTTGACTTGGGTTTGTTCATTTGGGTTTGTCTAACAGAGTACCACAAGATTTGTGTCAGGAACAAATGGAAACTCATCTCAAAACGGTTAAGTGTGAGCAAAGCAGTCCTTGATTCCACCTAGAAGCTCTGCAGAAAACCCTTTTCCCTGACTGTCACCATTCTTAGGGTTATTGGTTTGTGTTCCTTGGCGTGTGGTTACCTGGATGTGGGATGTGTTTTTATCTGGCTTTAACTTTCTGCGTCATTCTCACCATGTCTTTCTTTCTCAAGAATATTTAGAGGACTCAAGGCCACCTCAAATAACCCAGAAGGATTTTAATTTTCACTGGTGTCTGTGGGGATCTATTCCCAAACAAAGTCATGATTGCTGGTTGAACATAACTTTGAGGGGACATTTGAACCCAGTCAAGAGTTCTAAAATTTCCGAGAGAATTTACTAAGAGTAGAAGTTGACTATAAAAGCACAGACCCAAGATTTAGAATCAGTGGAGGACCACTGCACGGACAAATAAGTCTTGGATGAATGAGTATAAAAAGTTATGTAAGCAGGTACTGAATTCCAGCCAATCTGGAGTAACCTAGGTGAATAGCTGATCCTGCTTTCAGCCATGTCATATGATCTTTCATACTTGCATTTGCTTCTTATCCTTATTCTCAAACCAATGTCACAGCAGTGGGTATTTGGAAGGATGGAGCCTGATCTTTTCTCAAACTTTTTGAAGTACAGAGCTTCTGAATTTGCCATTTCCATGTCGTCCTTAAAACCTTTCGATGATACTGTGATATATAAGTTTTCTTTCATCGAAGTTACTTATGAACACTAACAATTAAGTAGAATATAACTCTTTACTTTTACCCACCATTGTTTTATACTATCCTTTTATCATGTGCTTAAATGTCTACTAAGGAGATACTAGATCCTTCTTATATGGTAAGAGAATTTTGAAATTGCACCAAAGGATTTATCTTCTCTTAGTCTTGTATATGCCTCTGAGCCACAATATAATCTGTGTAATAAAGAGGCAGGCTGATGCTGCTGAGAAAGTCTCTCTCTCTCTCTCTCTCTCTCTCTCTCTCTCTCTCTCTTTCTCTCTCTCTCTCTCTCTCTGTGTGTGTGTGAGTGTGAGTGTGTGTGTGTGTGTGTGTGTGTGTGTGTGTGTGTGTATGTTCCCATTAATGGGCCCACAGGATGTTAGTTGTATGCCCTATTCTATCACTCTCTGCCTTACTCCTTGAAGAGGGAATCCTCCTGTCTCTTCCCTACCTCTACTGAACTGGGGTTATAGGCACAGTACTCGGCCAACATGTAGATTTTTAATGGCTCTGAAGATCCCAACTCAAGTGCTCATGCTTACAGATCATGCACTATTACCCCTCCAGCCACACCCCCCAGGCTCCTTTGAGAAGCCAGTTGGAGTAGACTAAGCTGATGGACAAATTATGTCTCCAACTAACTCTTCTCTAATGGAATGTGTCTGCTGATGTACCCAGAAACTATAGAGAGATGAAACAAATGCTGAAATAGGAAAATCAAGCCTGAATATGAGTTTCTGAGGCTGCGTTTCTTCCCATTGATTCGACCTGTTTCCTGACAGCTTGAAAGAAATCTGGGGAAAGCTGCAGACAAGGTTTTCTCCCAGAGGGTAGCTGCCACCACTTGCTCAGGGTTTTATCACTTGGGAAACTCTGCCAGGATAGGGCACACCCAAGTCTAGGCTGACAAGCTGACAGAGCACAAACTTGATTTTCTTCTCTGTCTAATCAGACAATTCATTGTATCATTTAACCTTAATGACCAAGGATGCTGGGGACACAAGAACCCGGACTTCACTTTAAAATGCTGACTTAATAAGTAATTCATACAAGTGTCTTTCTTTCCTCTCTTATTTTCTTATTGCTCCTAAGTGCCTCCTACCCATTTTTTTCCCTCTAGCCAATGTTCCTTTCACATTTTACATTCCACCCACCTCTAAATTTCTACCTTTGAACTGAGCAAAGTACCCTAGCAAATGTTTCACAAAATAAGACTGGGCTTCTCAGTGAAGGGCTACTTTTCTGATTTTAACTGGCCATATTTTTTTTTGAAGGAGAAAGAAGGAAAGAAAGAAAAGAAACGAAAAAAAGAAAGCTGTGTAGAGCCAAAGGAGATGGAACAAAGAAAAGTTTTCTACATAAGTCTCACCAATAAGGTACTGTCTTATTGACAGTTGACACTTTAATTCAGAACTGCTTCTGAAAGTAATAGAACCGTGGGAATTCAGCCACCATAGCCTCTGATCTGGGAAGAAAAACGAAAGAAAAGAAAAAGATGCTCAAGTTCACTCAAGTTCATTCTCTCTCTCTCTCTCTCTCTCTCTCTCTCTCTCTCTCTCCATCAACGTGTTTGATCCAAAATTATATATAAAACGCAAAGTAGCCTACATTTCCTCAGGGGACATGGGGATAAGACAAGAAAGAATTTATTTTTATTTTCTTGTTCTTCCCTAATTTTTGCCATGCTTAGTTTGATTTGATATAAAACATTATGAAGCCTAAGCAGATTTTAGAATCGCAGATATGGACCTCCTTTGGTTCATAACGAAAACTCTTTCAGAAATGTGTGTTGAGCCTTTTGACAAACTTTTAGTATCATAAATTACTGCTTTCCTGGCTTCCCTCCCCCTCAGCCATAGCTCCCCTTTTTTTAATGCCCTCTTGCTTACAGCTAGTTCCCTGTTTTTAGCTGAGTCACAGCAGCTGGCTGGCTCCTCCAGGGTCATACTGTACATAACACAGAATCCTCTCTGTTGGCTACCATGGTGCTTCAAAAGAGGGCTGTGGCAGCCGCAGAAAAGCATGCTGGGTACTGCAGCCGAGCCTTTCTTTGAAGCCCTGAAGCAAGCGGCTGGCAGAGGGAGCCTGGGACAGCTCAGAGATCCAAGGTTCCTGGATAACATGGCTTTGCTGAATCCCAGGGCTCTTGCTGCCTTTCCTGATGCTGTTCAGAAGCATGCCCTAAGGAAACTCGGAACAAAATCCAGACAGACAGAAGCAGAATCACATGGTCTCGAAAAGCCAATGGCTGCCAGGAAACAGCCTCAAAACTGCCAGGGCTTTGGCACCAGGCCTGGGGCTCTGCCAGCAGGGTGAACAGTAGGATAGGAGTGGCGGTCATTTTCCTTTGCCAGTCAACTGGTTTGTGTCTGGGCTGGGAGGACCTGCCGGGAAGTTCAATGCTGCCTTCTTCTTTGAAAGTAAATGTTGGCCAGTTTAAGTAAAATATATGCCCTAACCAGGTGGAACAATGCAGATTTTCATAGCTAAAAACAGAATCTGCTGTTTTTTGATCCTTAAAACTGGTCTGTTCCCAACTTCTAAAAAACTAAAGGCTGAGTATTTTTACCAACTTCAGATTCCAAAGGCCTCAGGTTGATTTAGTGGTTCTCTCTTTTCATAATCCTCACATTATTGATCGCTATCTGCTCTTTAGTCTGTGAAATACTATTATTTTATAAACGGTTTATAAACCAATAAGAGAAAGAAAAGAAGAAGAATGTTATCCAGGCAAGGTATTTCCCTACTGCGTGTTGGTGGAGAATATTTATGCATTAATATTGACAGTACCCCCTTTGTATGTGTGTGTATGTGTGTGTGTGTGTGTGTGTGTGTGTGTGTGTGTGTGTGTCCCCAGGCCTCAAGTAAACACAACTGAAGAAATAATTGATTGTAAATGGAAGATTTTAGATTGATAAGTGTCCCTGTATTACATTCAAAGCCTGGCTTGTTAGGAAAGTGGGATGATTTACACCGTACAGCTGTACCTTCAGAGAACACGGAATGGTGGGATAGCTTTAAAAGATAAAATGATAGCCAGCAGATGCTATTTGTTGCTTCACTGAGACATTAATATAAACTTATAAAACTGCATGGTTTATCCTTATACCCAAGGATGGAATGCAAATGCTAAAACAAAGAAATGAAGTGTATTATCTCAAAGTATTTACATTTCATTTTCAATTAACAGGATTCAATGAAATATGTAAGATAGGAGATTTCACCTCAAAAGGCAAACTTTTTAATTAGGTTGCTTTTCTTTAGCTGTGAGTGCTGAAGACATCCAAAGTTAAATAGAAGTGTCCCTCTGAAGGCAAAGACTAGCCAAGGGAAAGGTGATATTTGAAGTGAACCCTTGGGGATGATTGGTAATTGCTCTTCTGAGAGGTTAACTCATACAGGATGCATGAGAACAGGGTCATCTTGAATCTAACACATTAAAATATTCTTATTCCTACTTAAGCCATTTAAAAACAAACAATAAAAAAATCTAGCAATACATATTATAACTGATTTGCTAGGAGCCAGTAGTTTACTGGTGTTAACAGGTGTAAATGTTTTATGGAATATAATCAGCCAGTGTTTATTTCAGAACTCTACTTTTTTATTTTTTTATTCTATGTTTTTGATTCACAAAACAACAATAACAAAAATGAACCTTTCCTTGCCTTCTAAGCAGAACTGGCTAATGGTTGGGATACAGGATTGAAATGAGCAGACATATAAAAGAGCCAACACTTCCCAAATGAAGACACATATTTGATGCAAAGGAATTTTCAACCATAAGAGTATATATATGCATGGTCTAGCAGTAAGAATCATAATAAAGTCTTTAATGAAAGAAGACATAAACAATGGCTTTCAATGGAAGGAGATGAGGGAAGAGTTGCTTGATGATTCTGTGCTGGATTGATTGACTTGCCAACACTGTACAGGTAAAATATCTGAATGATTTCTCCAGAAATGTCAGAAGACATGCCAGGCATAAAGTAATTTCTAATTTTCTTTAAATAAAAAGGCCACCTTCCTATATTTAAAGTGCCAGAATGGGTGGCCCACTCCTCATAAATGTAAGCATTTGGAAGTCTTAAGTCAAAATAAGAAATGATTAAAACAACATACATTCTATTTGGATCTCTTGACAAATGAACTTCTCACACTGTGAAATGTCATGTTCAAAGGTGGGATTCTCAGAAAACAGTGGACATCAGTTTACCAACATGAAGGTTTGGCCTGTGGTTTATGCCACTGACTTACCTGTTCTTTTCTCAGCCATTTGTTTGGCGGGGGGACAATGTCTTTAGAGCCATTGGCCAAACCACTAGTGAAAAGGAAAAATAAAAATAAAACCAAAACAATACCTAGTGTTCATGCATTGGTGTTTAGGTGTTCATAACAGAGTAGGTGTCTAACTGTAGACTCATCCCCCACAAAAGAACATTGGCTGGTGTGGAGCTTATGTGAGGAAAACTAACCTTTCCAAGCATCTTACTCCATCATTATATCATGTCTTCATTCCCCGATTTATTTGATTTATTTAACTGTAGAGTACTTATGGCGTTGCTCTTACTTGCCAAATATTTGCTAGGTGCTGAATGAAGATCATCAGGATTAGTCCTTCTTGATTTTAAAGGCTTCTACTGGTCACTGTGAAGGGCTATAGATTGGAAAGAAGTATCATGTGCTCAGAGAACTAGGATTCATGTTTGAACATACTATCTCTTCTCTGTTTCTAGTCATCTGATGTTTTGGAACAAGCCTTTGCCCTCTTCATCTTTCTTGCCCCATCCGTATTGACTCCTGTCTGCGTTTCTATCAGAGAATCATCAGAATATTTTATATTCTTAAGCTCTTTTTTTTTTTTTGAACTTCTTTTTCTTTCAACACATGGTGTATGGTGCCTTAAAGCAAATCTCTTATAAGCACTTATTTTAAAATGCATTAATAATGTAGCATTCTTGCTCAAAAATCATATGATAGTTCAATTTACACATACAGCCAAATCCTCAGTCTGCATTGTTCTCTGTAACCTGGTTCAAGTCAACTAGAAAGCCTTAGTTTTCCAGGGTTTTACAGGATTAACATCTTGGCTTCCTGCCTTAAAGATTTGTACATATGACATATCTGATTATGCTATACCATGGTTTAAATTCTTCTACTGACATAGGACTTGGTAAGATTCCTTTGACTCCTAGATCAAATTGAAAAATGTGTAAAGTCAAAAATGCTTCTCTGACCTCTGCCTCTCCATTCAATATCATCATTTATCATTAGCTATATATGTCTATTGCCTAACCTTTCTAAACTGATCAAAGGCCCCATACACAGGCCTTATTTTTCCTTTACAATATCACTTTTACATCAGCTATTCTTTCCTTTAGAATGCAATTTTCCATCTTGTCTTTCTAGTGAACCTACTTCAAGAAAAACATAAATTCAGACATTTTCAAGATTTCTCCATGTAAGAAGTCTTAAAAACATACATAGGATGATGAATGGTGACAATTTTGTATACATCTGTATGACATTATTACTATAGAAAATCTTATGAACACAACTAATTAATTTATAGTATTTTACATTATTATTATGATGGATTTTGTGTCATCCCCACAAGATGGTAAGAATCCTAAAGATGAGAATGAATGCATAACTCCTCCATGTGTATATTCTCACATCACACCATAGTACCCAGGACTCTAGCACTTTGATGTTTATGACTATATGAGATGATAATAATTAAAGCTCCCGAAACTGTCCTCAGGCCTCTGTAATGAATTATCTCATTTAATGCTGACTGATAGTCCTAGGAGGAAATACTAGATAGTTCCCATTTTACAGATGAGTTACATGGCCAAGTTTGCATTCTAAGAGGCAGACATAAACTATCTATGAGTAAAAACACACTGGCCAGACTTTATAAAGACACAACTAAAGGAAACAGAGAAGTCAAGCTCTTGTCTCTAACTAGTGAATGAAATTGTGCTGACTTTTACACTGATATACGATTGTACACACATTTTGTCTGTTTTGTGTATGGTATCACTTATTCAAAAAGTCTATTTAGTTCAACATTGTATAAGATTAAGATCTTAGGGTCATTAAATTACCTTTAGGAAACTGATTTTGATTAAGTCTGATCCCCCTTCTTTTTCTAAATTATTTTTATGTGGATTATAGAAGGAAATACAACTGTATCATGATGGCTGCTTGATATATATATATATATATATACACACATATATATGCATATATATATATATACTGATATATATGCATACACACACACACACACACACACACACACACATATTGATTGTAATTCCCTTGAAGTGCCTAAGTAGAATTAACATATTTGAAGTGTCTCCAAGTATGGACACCTTGTAGGTTTTTCGTGTACCACCACTCAAGCAATGAACATGGCCATCATCCCAGAAGTTTCTTATCTTGTTCTTTTTGAGTCTATCACTATTTGGTCCATATTCTCAGGAAAGCATTGATCTACTTCATTCATGTTGGATCCATTTTCTCATTCTAAATATTTATATATTAGACTCATTTAGTGTGTACTGAATTTTAGCAGTCTTCTTCGACTGAGCGTAACTTTTGAGAGTCATTGCTTCTGTTGAATGTATCAACAGTGTGTTCCTTTTGGCTATTGAACAGTATTCCACTTTTTGGCTATATAAAATGTTCTTTATCTATTCACCTGAGAATGAACATTTATACTGTCTTTGACTTGGAGAGTAATCAATTGTGTATGAAACTAATTTATTATTCTTTATGTGGACATGTTTCTAGCAGACTAAAACCAAGAGTAGGATGAATATTATTATAAAAGTATACTGTATTTTCACTCATAGAAAAGTGACCTCATTATTTGAAGCAATTATGAAGTTTTCAATTTCTACCAGAAATAAATGAAATATCGTTTCCATGCACTTTAAAGAACACCAGTTTTAGATAACTCTTCTGATGATTGAGCAGAGGTAGTGCACTGTCATTTTGCATTGTATTTCACAGATAGTCACAGGTTCACATCACACCATGTGTTCTTCACTAACAAGTACTTTTCTTTGCTGAAATACATATTAAACTATTTTGTCTTCTTTTTTTAGTACGTTTTCTGACTTTATGTTATTCAATGATAAGTATTATTTATGAGTTCTAGATAAGATAAGCTCTGACCAATAGAAATGTCATGTAAGTCACATGTATATTACTAAATTTATTAGTAGTAACAGAAAAGACACTGAAAAAGCAAGTGAAAATTAATACAATCAGTACATTTTATTTAGCCAAATATATAAATATCTTCTCATCTCAACATGTAATAAATATAAACTTTAACAATGTAACATTAGATTTTTATTACATCTCTAAAGTTTAGTGTGTATTTTTTGCTTATGACATATTACAATTCCAGCAAAGGTTATCTTAGAAGCTCAGTGATGACATGTGGTTTGTGGCTATCACATTCAACTTTAAGCTCTAGACTCCTTTAAAGGGGTCTGATACACCCTTTAATAGAATTCTCCCAAGCTGCCTCTTGCATAATGTTTTCATACAGTGCTACTAGAACATTAAAGTCTACATAATGATTTTTTTCACTTGCGATTTGTCTCATGCGTATGCTAATATCTTTGCTAAAGCAATCACTAAGATTTTTTCTTAAGATTTTATTATTTTGTTATAATACTTGTCTGTGACTAGTTTCAAAATATATCAGCAAATAGTGGGAAGTAAATATCCATATATATATATATATATATATATATATATATATATATATATATATATATATATATATATATATATATATGTACCCCATTCGGTCAATTGATTGAATTGCTTTATTGAATATCTTTGTTTTTTTTTTAAAAAAATTAAAGTTTCAGTTTTTTATATCTATATCTATATATCTATATATACACATACATATATATGTGGGCTTACTTTTGCTGTGTTCTTCTATATACATTTCTTTACAACAATAATAATTTGCTTTTACCATTAGAGCTTTATAGAAAGTTGTAAAGTAAGATACTGTAAGGCCTGAAACTGATTTTGGTCAAAGTTGTCATATTTCAGAATATTTTCACTTTCATATAAACTTTTAATCAGCTCATCAACTTCTACCAAACCACCCACAGAGAGTTTGATCACAATCATTTTGATGTTGTAGATCAATTTGGGAGAAAATTATGTTGTAATGAATTGTGTTTTCTAATCAATAATGGGGGGATATCTCATTATTTATGATTTAAATTTTTCTCATCAGTGTCAGAGAGTATTCAGTACACAGATGTTGCATTTAATTTAAAGTTTCTTTTGAATATTTTATATATTGATGCAATAATGAATAGCATTTTTATATTTTGCTTTCTATATTTTATGGTCAGCATAATAGAAATACAGTTGATTTCATACACAAAATTTTAAACTCATAAAATTTAAAATTTAACAGTTTTAGTCAGCTTGGTGGATTTAGAATTTTTCATACAGAAAATCATATAGGGTCAGAAAAATGACAGTTTACATTCCTTTACTTTGAGTGGATGATCTTAATGCTGTACCTTTAATGCAATGATAAGAGAAGTGGGAAGTTTTACCTGGGCGGTGGTGGCACACACCTTTAATCCCAGTACTTGGGAGGAGGAGGAAGACAGATTTCTGAGTTTGAGGCCAGCCTGGTCTATAGAGTGAGTTCCAGGACAGCCAGGGCTACACAAAGAAATCCTGAACCATGTCTTAAAAACCAAATAAATAAATAAATAAATAAATAAATAAAGGTGAGAAATTTTGACATTTCTGCATTTTTGTTTTCAGGGGTAAAAAATATAGTCATGCACTATTTGGTACAATATTAACTGTAGGACTCTTTAATGAAAAATTTGGTCATATAATTCCTAGTATGCCTTAATTCTTTGCCACAAACAGCTTCTAAGTTCTATTCAATGTTTTTTTTTCAGACTCAAATGCTCATGTTTTATATTTTCTTTTTAATTTTCTAATATTGCATTATTTGAATTTTAAAATATTAAACCAACCTTGTATTCTTGAAGGAAAAACAAATTTGGCCATGATGTACTCATATGTAATAGATTTAAAAAAATATTAAATTGAATTGCTAAAATTTTAAGATCTTTTGCAATCATGTCCATATGGAATAATGTTCTATAATTTTCTCATTAGTGTTTTTTTGTTTTGTTTTGATGTCAGGATACTATTAGCTCACTGTTTCCCCTCCAAATTTTAGGTGTTGACAATATTATGATATTAACTGGGGAACCTGAGTCTATGAGAGGACCTAAGTACGGCCTGACAGAGCTCTTTGAAGCACAGAAGAACTTAAGTCCCAAATATAAGACACTGAATAGTTTATACTCATTTTGATTTTGATTTGATCTGATTTTAGATGCACCCTTATTGTTCTTCTTAGAAATAAAAGTATTTAACTTGTTTACATGTAATAGCAGGCCCCAGTCAAGAGACACTGAATTTTTTTTTTAATTTTTATTAATCATTCCATTCGTTTACATCTCAAATGTTATCCCACTTCCCAGTTACCCCTCTGCCACCCCCATCCCACATCTGTCCTTCCCCTCCCTTTTGCCTGTATTTTTTAAGACTGTGAATTTTCTAAAGTTGGACTGTGTCTTATATTATGATATTAACATGAATACTTAGGGAGAAACAATGAAGTAAAGATTATGGTCCAATAGTGATATCTTTGTATGTCAAGTTGGCCAGGAGTCAATTGTGCTGATTCAAACCAGAGCCAGTCAGGAAGAGGAAATCTCAGTTGAGGAATGGTCTGTGTCAGAGTGTACTGTTGGCATGTGTGTGGGCCATTCTCTTGATTAATGATGGATATGAGAGAGTCTAGCCCATTATGGGCAGTGCTACCTCTAGGACCTTGTCCTGGTCTGTATTAGAAAAGAAAATGAACAAACCACGGAGAGCAAGCCAGGAAGCAGAGTTCTTCTCAAGTTTTGGCATGAGATCCTGCCTCCAGGGTCCTGCCTTCATGTCCTGGTTTTAATTCGCACATTGACACATGGACTGTGATATGGAAGTGAAAGCCAAATAAACCCGTTATTCCCTAACTCCCAGATTATTTCAGGTCATAGTATTTATTATAGTAACAGAAAAAATTAGGACAGTTCTGGCCAGTCTTTATAAGAGCTTGGTAGTTTTGGTATTGGCAAAATTCTAACCCTAACATAAAGATTAGGATTAGATAAAGAGTTCATAGACTCAGTTTATTAAGTCAGGGATTTTCTTTGTAGAAAAGCTTTAAAAATTCAATTTAATTATTAGATATATGTTGTCTCTGAAGCTAGTTTACTTCATTTAAGTTTTGTTAAATTTATTTACACATGGTTTTAAATACATTATGTTATTGTCCTATATATATTTGTAATGCTTGTTGAAATAGCTCCTCCTCTCATTTCTACCCTAGTAATTTGTGCATTTCCTTACTCCTGATTGCTTTAGCTAGAAATTTACCACCTTTTTTACCTTCTCTAGAAATAGATTTTTCTTTCCTTTTTTCTTTCTGGTTTTCTCTATCTTACTTTTTTGTCTGCCTGTTTTTCTTTCTTTTTTTTCTGAATGCTAAGATTTCTTTGTTTTTTATTATAAATGAGTTTTTATTTTCATTATTACATATTTTCTCTCATGTTTTTCCATTTTCAAGACTTACTTTAACTTCCTTGTATTTTTCCAGTTCCTTGAGGAAGGATCACCCATGAATGATTGGAAAATTTTACCATTTCTGTTCTAGTGTTTAGCACTACATTTCTTTGTTCATATATGACAATCTGTACATTTTAATATTACCCTTTAATTTTCTTCTTACTGAATTCAAAATACTTTTACTTTCTCTTTTCATCCTTTTTGAACAGTGAATCATATCTCTTCCTACAGACTGTGATTTTGATATATCTAGAATTTTGGGGATATTGAAGTTCATATTTAAATTTATATTTTATTTGAATTTCTATATACTATATATAGCATACAATGAAAGTCCTTTCTCTAAAAATATTTGTTCTCTCATCCTACTGTCTGTTGAAAAGGTTGGTTTTGATACATTATAAATTGTTTGAAGTGCTGTCGAATTTCAATCGACTGTACTTTTGCAGGTCTATTTAAGGATCACATATGATACTCTATTAGTCTTTGTGTCTGTCTTTTTATTAATACCATACAATCTTACTGTAAATTGGTAATAGTCACTAAATATGAATCATGAGTTCTATAGTCTTTTCTCCTGTTTTAGAATTATTGTGTCTCACCTATCTAGTTCCTTATCTTCTTCACATAAATTCTAAAGCCATATGTTTTAAAGACACCAGCATAATAATTTTTCTAGATTTTTAAAATACTGTTTTATTAATCATTTGAGAATTTAATTATTTGAGAATATGCATTTTTAGCATATTCACCTCCCTCCATCAACCCCCCCATACCTCCTCTCATTACCTGACCCTCCCTACCCAATCATGTTGGCTAGGATTATGTCACCTTGACACAAGCTAGAGTCATCTGAGAGGAGGGACCCTCAATAGAAAATTTCTCCTTCAGGCTAACCTGTAGGCAAGTCTACAATGCATTTTCTGAATTAAGTGATTAATGTGAGAGGCCTCATAGCATTATGGGTAGTGCCACCCCATGGGCTGGAGGTCCTAGACTCTGTAAGACAGCAGACTGAACAGCCACAAAGAATGAGAGTAATCAGTACTCATCCGTGGCCTCTGCACCAGACCCTGATTCAAAATCCCTGGCCTCCTTGAGTTCCTAGCCTGACTTCTTTCATGATAGTCTGCAAGTGTACGTGGAGAGCTAGAAGCTGGAATAAACCCTTTCTGATGTAGGCTGTTAATGGCAATGAAAACTCCAAGACACTCCCCAGCTTTGAGTTTCCATTTTTAGCTCTTTTCCTGTTTTTTTTTTTTTCTCCTAATGTAGTCTAATTTGTGTTGCTCAACTACCCTTGGAAATAGAGCCTACCCTAGAATGTGGTGGTCCTAGAGTGCCACATAATAACAAACAAACAAACAAACAAACAAACAAAACTCTCTTCCAGACACTGTTAAATGCCAACAATTCTTCAGTTAGTGATAGGATTCCATGTTCCTATGCTGGGTTTTTGTCTGGCAGTAACTTGTACAGATCTACCACAATCACTGTGATTTCATAATGCAACAGTCCTGTTTTCTCCAGAGAATACTGTTACCTTGAAGTTATTCTCCACTTCTGGCTCTTAGGTACTTTTGACTCCCTGTTCCTCAAATATGCCTGGACTCTGATGAAAGTAGTGTAATACTCATGGCTCATGTAGTACACTCCAGTCTCTTATGCTCGGCATATTAAATGTTTGGGTTTTGTTTGTTTGTTTGTTTGTTGTGTTTTATGTTTTGGTTTTAGATTTTTGTTTTTTAGTTTGTCTGTTTTTTGTTTTGTTTTCTTTTCTTTTTTTCTTTTTTTGTCATACAATATAGTTATTAAGGCTCCTTAGAGCCAGAGCACAGAACTCTGGAGTATCAGCAAGATTTTAAACAAATTGTTGCCCATTGATTTACACGATTCCTTGTAACTGTTTTCCCCTCAGTCTTGTGGTAGCAATATCAAGAATCCATTTTGTTTTATAGTTCTGAAAATCCTGACTCAGTCTACTAACATGGCATCAGTGCTGCTTTGGGAATGCCATCAAAAGTTGTACCCAAACATGCCCAGCACCATCCTCTCCTGTGGGGCCCCTTGACTGATAATGATGCATTCTGACCAGTAGTTGACTGATAATGATGCACTGCAGCCATTACTTGATTGTAGTGGTTTCAAGGTGACATCACAACCACACAAAAGGGTTCTGTAGAAGGCTGGCACTTCAAATGTACATGAGCTAATGATTCTCAAAACTCAGAGGTCTGAAAGAGGTAATACTATTATCACAAAGAAATGCTGTGGTCAAGGAAATTTGGTCGTTTCTATAACACAAAGATTAATGTCAATAGAAAAAGTTAAGAGACAAAAGACATATAATAGAAAAGCTAATGTTATTTTCAAAAACTAAATATTTTATGTAATTTATAAAAAATGAGTAAAGGTTGCTTTTACTTAGAAAAAAGTCATCAAATAATCCTGGTTTGTAATATGCTATTAATAATTAAACATTCAGTTAGAATATTAGTAACTTACAGTCCTCACTACATTACATTAGATTCTCAGCATAGTAAGTTAGTATTATAGTAATAACCTTGATAACTGTAATTTTGTACCCTTTGATATACACATTGCCAGTTGTCTGACCTCATCCTTAACCCCTGGTGACTGACTTTCTACTATGCTTCTGTATATTCAAATAATCACTACATTTTTCCTAAGTATTTAAGATTATACTAGGAACATTAAATTAAAATATATAACAAACATTCCCCTATTTGTATAGAATTTAATATCTTCCAAGTTTTTTCTTACGTTTTATTTGAAGTGGGCTTTGGTAATTTAGGAGGTTTCCTCATTTTATATATATGTATATATATATATATATACATATATATTTTTTTAAAGATTTATTTATTTATTTTATGTATATGAGTACACTGTAGCTGTACAGATGGTTGTGAGTCATCATGTGGTTTCTGGGAATTGATCTCAGGACCTCTGCTCACTCTGGCCCTGCTCACTCTGGCCCAAAGATTATATTTTTTATTAGATATTTTCTTCATTTACATTTCAAATGATATTTCCTTT
>NW_022196913.1:89287225-89321319 GCF_008632895.1 Mastomys coucha
ACAAAGGAGCTAACACCATCCAGTGGAAAAAAGACAGCATTTTCAACAAATGGTGCTGGCTCAACTGGCAGTTTATCATGTAGAAGAATGCAAATTGATCCATTCCTATATTCTTGTACAAAGCTCAAGTCCAAGTGGATCAGGGACCTCCACATAAAACCAGATACACTGAAACTAATAGAAAAGAAAGTGGGGAAGAGCCTCAAGCACATGGGCACAGGAGAAAATTTCCTGAACAGAACACCAATAGCTTATGCTCTAAGATCAAGAATTGACAAATGAGACCTCATAAAATTATAAAGCTTCTGTAAAGCAAAACATACTGTCATTAGGACAAAACAGCAACCAACATAGTGGGAACAGAGCTTTACCAACTCTATATCCAATAGAGGGCTAATATCCAATATATACAAAGAACTCAACAAGTTAGACTTCAGATAACCAAATAACCCTATTTAAAAATGGGGTACAGAGCTAAACAAAGAATTCTTAACTGAGGAATACTGAATGGCTAAGAAGCACCTAAAGAAATGTTCAACATCCTTTATCATCAAGAAAATGCAAATCAAAACAATCCTGAGATTCTACCTCATATCATTCAGAATGGCTAAGATCGCTCAGGTGACAGCAGATGCTGGAGAGGTTGTGGAGAAAGAGGAATACTCCTTCATTACTGGTGGGTTTGCAAGCTGGTACAACCACTCTGGAAATCAGTTTGGCAGTTCTTCAGAAAGTTGGACATAGTCCTACCAGAGGACCCAGCTATACCACTCCTGGGCATATACCCAGAAGATGCTCCAACATGTAATAAGGACACATGCTCCACTATGTTCATAGCAGCCTTATTTATAACAGCCTGAAGCTAGAAAGAACCCAGATGTCCTTCAACAGAGAAATGAATACAAAAAATGTGATACATTTACACAATGGAGTACTACTCAGCTATTAAAAATGATGAATTCATTAAGTTCTTAGGCAAGTGAATGGAACTAGAAAATATCATCCTGAGTAACCCAATCACAAAAGAACACACATGGCATGCACTCACTGATAAGTGGATATTAATTAGCCTGGAAGTACAGAATACCCAAGATACAATTCACAGACCACATGAAACTCAAGAAGGAAGACCACAGTATGGATACTTTGGTCATTTTAGAAGTGGCATTAGAATACTCATGGAAGGAATTGCAGTGACAAACTATGGAGCAGAGATTGCTCCACCTGAGACTCCTTCCCATATTTAATCATCTAACCCAGACACTATTGTGGAAGCCAGCAAGTGCTGGCTGACAGGAGCCTGATATAGCTGTCTCCTGAGAGGCTCTGACAGTGCCTGACTAATACAGAAGTAGAGAATCACAGTCATCCATTGGACTGAGCACAGGGTCCCCAATGAATGAACTAAAGAAAGGACCAAAGGAGCAGAAGGGTTTTCAGCCTCTTAGGACGAACAGCAATGTGAACTAACTAGTACCCTCAGAGCTCCCAGAGATTAAATGTCTCTTTGTGAAGTGCTGTCTACTTTAAGGAAGTGGATGATGGAGCAGTGCTCTGATCTCTGAGTATACCAGGACGTCATTGGCAGACATTATGCACACTTAACAGAATGCACTCTCTCTTATGGTCTATGGTCTATCTGGCCACAGATATTTGGGATTCTGATAGGGACTGTATTGAATGTGTACTTCAAAATGACATCTTACCAATATGGGGTTTTCTTATCAATATAGACCACTCTCTTTTTTGATAATTGAAACCTTTTTCATTCATTCACCTTTATGTATAGTTTTCAGCACACAGATTCTGAAGATGTTGTTCTGTGTGTACACAAGTGCTTTGCATTCTCTGTGCTGTTTCAACGGTATTCCAGACTCTGCATTGCCTACCAGAGGGCTTTGTTTTTCCTTGATTCAAGCACTCCAATTAGATCTGAATAGAGTTCCCATATTACTTCAATGTCTGGCTTTCCCTGTTCTCTTTGTCATTACTCATCTTTCCCCAGCTTATCTAGGCTATCTGTTCAAGTGAGCACTCCACTTTGTTTCACCTACCCTGGACTCATGTAGCCTAGAAACTTTCTATGCGCTAAGATGGATCTCCAGAACACACTTAGTTTATTTCTTTTCGGAAGTAGAGGTTCCAATGCCAGGCTGACTGTTGGTCAGTGTCTGAGACCGTGTTGTTTTATGCATTCTCATTCATTTGTGTGTGTGTGTGTGTGTGTGTTTCTGTGCTTAATTACTATTGCTAAGTGTTTATTTAAATCTATCTTACATTGAGCATATTACTCCCATAATCTGTATACTCCTTTATCTTATCACTATTCTCTCCCATTATTCCTTTCTGTGATCTTAGATGATATCATTCTACATTAGGTCATACATGTATATGTGTGTATATATGTATATACATACACATACTATATATATATGTATATATATATAATTTTATATATCTGCATAAATTCCAAAAAACACAAATTAGAGAAAAAAAGAAACAATATGTGCTCTTTTGAGCCTAGCTAATTTCATTTCATATATTGATTATCAGTTCCATTTTCTTTTCTTTTTTTTTTCTTACTTTTTATTGGATATTTTCTTTATTTACATTTCAAATGTTATCTCCATTCATGGTTTCCCCCTGGAAACTCCCTATGTCATCCCTCTCCCTCTGTTTCTATGAGATTATTCACCCACCCACCCACCCACTCCCACCTCCCCACCCTCGAATTCCCCTACACTGGGGCATCAAAACTTCACAGGATCAAGGGCCTCTCCTCCCTTTGATGCCCAACAAGGCCATCCTCTGCTACATATGCTGCTGGAGCCATGGGTCTCTCCATGTGTACTCCTTGGTTTGTGGTTTAGTCTCTGGGAGGTCTGGTAGGTTGATACTGTTGTTCTTCCTATGAGGTTGCAAAACTCTTCCAGCTCCTTCAGTCCTTTCTCTAACTCCACCACTGGGGACCCCATGCTCATCATTCATCCCATATACAGTCACTAAATCCAGATACTATTGTGGATGCCAAAAAGTATATGCTGACAGGAGCCTAATATAGCTGTCTCCTTAGAGGCTCTGCCAGAGCCTGACAAATACAGAGGCAGATGCTTACGGCCAACCATTGGACTGAGAAAAGGGTCTACTTTATTTTATTATAAATATATAGATATTTATTATAATTTATTATCCTTCATTTTTAATGTTTGGGAAGTACTTCATGCTATATACTATAGTTACTTCATACATTGCTATGGATTTAGACATCAAGTTTGTTTCCATGACTTAACTAATGTGAATGGTGCCATAACAAACAAACTATCTCCTAAAACAAAACAAATAAACAAACAATTACCAAGCACTGTAGTTCTAGATTCTCAATGACATGTTGGCTCAGAACCTGAGGGCTTAATATTTAAAAATAATATAGTTGGATTATGTCTTAATTAGGGTTTCTATTGCTGTCAAAGGACACCATGATCATGGTAACTATCATAAAGGAAAACATTTAATTGGGGCTGGCTTACAGTTTCACAGGTTTAGTATATTATCATCATAGGGTCATGCCCGGAGACATGGCGCTGGAGAAGGAGCTGAGATGTCTACATACTGATCCACAGGCAGTAGAAGGGAATGCCTTAGGAGGCCTAACTTGAGCATCTGAGACTTCACAGTTCTGCTGGATAGTAACACATCCTCCAACAAGGCCATACCTACTTCAACAAGGCCACACCTCCCAACAGTGCCACTCCCTATGGGCAGCCAGACACAGGATTCTATGGGGGTTGTTCCTGTTTAAACCACCACAAGTCATACTTTTGTTGATTGAAAAACACACACATTGGCTAGTTAGTGTAGATAGTGTTTCTTCTCACCCACCTGCGGTGAAGAGAGCTCCTTCTGTCCACCAACTTGCCCATATTTGTTGTTATTGTTTATAACTGCCACTCTGGGTACATTAAAAAGTAGAAAGGCAATTCTGTTCTTTGTTCACCACTTACAGGTGGAAACAGAATTTTCCACTGGGTATCCTAATATGAAGTATATGCAAAAGTATTGTTGACTTCAACACTCTTAGGTGTTTCTGTTTTAGCCACATTGAACATTGAACTTCATTTAGTTGTGTACATATACCAAGGTGATAACTAAGAATACGTATAAACGCTGTTTTCTCAAATGATCGTCTAGTGGAATTCTACCATCATTCTATGACATTATAAGCATTTCTTCTTTTTCTGGGTGTTGTATTTGACTAAAGCCCTCAAATCCTGTTATTTCCTCAAGTTGATATGTGCATAGACCTCACCTCATGTCAAATTTTAACGTTATTTGTATCACTGATACATGCTTGTAGTTTCCTCTAGAAATTAATGTGCATTGCCCTATAACTACTCTTGTCTAGTGCTTTATCTGAAGTGCCAACATATTGTAGGTAGTCATGAAGGATTCATCTCACCTATAGATTAACATCGTATCAACATTTATCTTTTTACCAATTTAAATTATTTCCTGTGTTTACTTTGCTGTTATGCACACATAAACAACTGTGGCTTTTCTCTGATAAAAGTTCAACTTTTTGTCAACATTTTACTGAATTAAAGAGCAACAATATAACCTTCCATCCATCAAACCATAGCATTAACTCTTCCGAAACAAGGAGCTTACATCTGATTCCTAACTAAGTCAGTGATAGGAAAATTCTGCAATGAATTAGAGCTTTTAAGCTGCCACTTGTGCATCACAGATGCATTAAAGCACAACTTGGCACAGCCCTTCAAACAGAAACTGACTCATGAGGGCATCAGATTTCCTCAAGCTTCCATTTTGTTTCATCCTTCTAGTTTGTTTCAAAACTCATAAAAACCATATGATAAATTTTCAAATACAACTGCTGCAGTCTGCATTCTGTCTCATATAGACTGAAGTTTCCTTCACACACCCTTCATCTCTTCCCATCCAGCCCTACCCCACAAGTCCCTGTCCCACAACAAACATGCCAAGGAATATTCTTGCATTGCATCTTTCACCATGAGGTAGACAAGACAGCAGGTGTCATCTTAAAATCAAAGCAAAGCAAACAAAACAAAAAAAGTAGTGGTTCTATCTCTAGCATTTCACAGTATTTTACATGTACTGGTTCATGGTTAAAATGATTTGTTTGATGAGTAGTCATTCATATTCTTGAAATAATTCTTGGATGTTTTCTGTAGTTGTAGAAAGAACACACACGTTGATAGTCTCCTTCTGAGTTTTGTGGCAACCCAGAATACCTCTCTAGAGTTAGTCATTATTTTTCCACTTAAAATGAAAACTCATTGTGTTATAATTGTCCTCAGAAACAGAAAATGTTCCTAAAGTTAAAAATAAAAACTTGAGATCAATTGAGAGGAACTTGTAAAGATTTCTCTCTTTTTGCTTTTGTTTCACTATCTGAGAAATCTGAGAAATAATTGCTACTTACCTTCCCGGCAGAAAAATTATGAGGATTATTAAAATAATGTATGTAAATTACATCTCTGTCAGGAGCCCTGGGTACTTGGGTAACATATTCCACTGATAAAATTTCATATGTGCAGCATTTAAATTTTACCTTACTGCTTAAATAAGTGATTTCCACATATGACTAAATATAATGAAGTTTATTGTTCTTTATCTTGTCTTAATTAATTTTAACGGACACAGGCTTAAAAATATCCCTATGCAAACAAGCACGGGTGTTCTATACTAATAATATCAGACACAGTTAGGAGCTTGTTCTGTTTACCACAGCACTTCTCTCTGTTTTCAGCATAGTGTTTTTGTTTAAACAGTGCTGATCTCCTCAAAGAAGTTACAGTAAGGTAAAATGCTCAAGTTATGGAGGCTGATATTTCTGAGTTCAAATTTTGTCTTTTGTGTACATTAACTGTGAGGTACAGAAGCAGCTCCATTTCTTTCTATGGGCCTCTGTTCTCTCAGTCAACTGTCACTAATAACTAAAGTTTACTAAGGATTACTGATCTCTATTGTAAATATGGAGTCCTAATGAGAAGTTTACTGAGTGACATTTACCGTTGATAGTGAAATATAATGTTCATTAATCGTTTCTTTCACTCCTAATACTCAGTATGGAGGAGAAACAGTCTCCATCACTGTAGAGGGCACGTTGTGTTTGGCCTCCACATAATCTAATAGATTCATTTTGTTTATTCTTGCAAAATTTCTTCACATGTCACTGATATAAACAGAGCAGATACACTAATTTACTCAAGTTAGAACCGCAATTGGGTTTAGAACTTTTGCTTTTCAAAATCTGACTGGCATGCTTTACTTGTGAATCTCAATGACTTTAGCATTTATCTAAATTTCTTTTTCAAAATATGGCACTGGAGCTCACCAGTATTTAAGTAATTTATTTTAAAACTTTTTTTGATATTATAAAACGATTCCAGCATTTTCATTTAGCCTTTCCTTCACCCAAATACCTTCCATGTGCCCTGCTTAGTTCTCCTCTAAATTCATGGATATTTTTTGTCTTTAATTGTTGTTATTTAAGTGTTTGTGTGTTCCAAAATATATAAATATTGGAGGTTCTCTCTCGGGGAGCACTATTTCTCCCATTGTCAGTATTCTTTAGTTGACGTTAGAGTTTTTTTCTAGAGCTGATGTCTTGTGAGCATTCTCCATCCATTTTAGCATGTCCTTCCTGTAAAGATCATGTTTAGGCAGCCATGCTGGTGAGACAAAATGGATGTAGCTTCTGTCATTTGTGGAGACCCAGTTTTACAGCAAGCTCCTTGTTCAACTGTATCTTCTACAGACATCACATTTTAAATCAGGTACACATTCATTCAAATGACACTCAGGTTTTGCCATCTTTGTGAGATTTATTTCATATGTTATTTTCTGTGGAGTGTTATTAAATTTGTAAACTTCAAAATATCAAGGAGAAGCTGCAATAGTCCAAGCATCATTGACTCTTGTTCTACTCACACCTCCTTCTTCTAATCAGTCATTTATAATGAAAATAGAAGCAAGGTTATAGAAACCTTTTCATCTGCCAAGTGTTTGGACATTATAAATCAACATCTGAGAGAGCCTCATGCAGAAAATCATAAATGGCAGCAGAGGCATAAGGACGTGTATGCCTCACACTACAGAGAGGGTATGCGGGAAGTTCAGTAGATACTTCTGTGGGAAAGTTCAGTAGATACTTTTGTTACTGACATTAATTGCGAGACACCCAATCATTTGTAGGGAAATAACTTTGCAACAGGAACAACATGGGGGATAAGGGCCGGACTGATATCATCCAACAGCAGGAAGAAAATATAGGTCAACTCAGACTTTTACATCCTGTGAAACTGTGAGATTTCTCACAAAGTGAGATTGATAGAAAGGCATTCTTAGTTGTAAAGAAACTGGAAAGGTGTCATGAGCAAATCAGTTGTGATAAATGTTATTTACATTTATTAGGATAAAAGAAATTGGCACTATGGGAAAATATGAAGTTTGGGAACAAAGTAAAGCCAAAGGTGTGGTAACTATCTTTACACATACTATAAGCTATACACTACTTTTGTTTTCTAAAGAGAAAGTGTCACTACTGAAAGAATAGAAATCACAGGAGTTTGGATCCAAAATACCTATGTAAACACCTGTAGAATTGATGCCTTCTTAAATCCCTGTGTTTAAAAGATAGAAACTGAGCCCCTGAGCAAATTGTCTGCTTGGACAACCTAAATGAACAAGTTCTGAGTGTAAGTGGATACTCTGCTTTAATATCTTAATATATAAGGGGCAAATAATTGAGGAAGAAATCTGACATCAACTCCATGACAAGTGTCTTCACACGTGTGGGAGTGTACATACACACCCCCGTGCAAGCTATACACACACACACATACACACACACACACACACACACACACACACACACACACAAGAAAAATCATAGGTTTGATTGTGCTTCACTGTGTGGAAATGAAATATTACAACTTACATGACTTATGTGGACAATAAGGTTTCTGTGTTTTCCAAAATGGTAAAATATTAAATGTAACTGAGTTGCTAATATTTGAAATACATGTATTTTCATTTATGACTATTGTGTGTATCTGAGGATATATGCAAAACTGTCATCTCTGAGGTTGTCAGAGGACAGTTTTCAGGAATTGGATCTCTCCTAGCATCTGGTAGGACCAGAGGATCCAGCTCATGCTGCCAGGCCTGCAGGCAAGGGCTTTTAACTGTTCAGTCATCTCCCCAGCCCTGGCACATGCACACAAATAACTTTAAGGTTTGCTTAAAAGTATAAGAATGATACAACAAATTGAAAATCAGCACATGAAATTTCATGAACTTTAAACTATTCAAAGCAAATTAAGGAAGCAGAGAAATGGGAAATCAAGTCGGAACAGAAGAAAGAAGAAAGAAAGAAAGAAAGAGAGAGAGAGAGAGAGAGAGAGACAGAGAGAGAGAGAGAGAAAGAGAGAGAGAAGCAGCATTATCTAATGCCAGTCATATCAAATACCGAAAAAAATGTAGAAGCCTGTCGAATTGGATACAAAGTTTATAAGGAACATTGAAAGAACTTACAATACTAAATAAAAAGCTTCATTTTGAAATAAGAAAATAAAAGAACACTTTCAAGCTAATTATTTGAGGTTATGACTGGATAACCAAAACAGAGATATTATGAGAGAGAAAGAAGGGACTAATATAATTCATAAACCTAAATTTAGAATTTTACAACAAAATTTTATCTATTGAGATCAACACTGTTGTCTTGAAATCAACCAGTAGCGGATTTACGAAAACAGATGCAGATAAGCAATTTGGAAAAAAAAAGTGAATCAATAAAATGTGTGGCCAGGTATATTGGTATAGTACCATTATCCCAGAATTAAGAATGTAAGGGCTGTAGTATCAGGAGTTCAAGGCTCATCAGGTTTAGGGATGTATGTCTTTAAAGGCAAAAAACAAACAACAACAAGAAACATTCTTATTTTTCTTTTCTTTTCTTTCTTCCTTCTTTTTTTGTTTTTTGTTTTTTTGTGTTTTGTTTTGAGACAGGGTTTCTCTATGTCTCAGAAACTAAGGAAGAAACAAACAAAAGAACGATTATGAAATGAAAAAAGTCTTTCTGCTTGCTATTAAGTTGATATAAGACAGCAGCCATGCAAACAATAGCATTGGTAATGTCTAGACATGTAGTTCAGAGGAATAGACTAGAATTGTACAGAAATCAGCACAGGGCTGCAGCCGGCATTTTGTTTTCATTGTTAATAATATAACGTAGAAAGAAACATTTTTCTTTAAATGATGTCCGAGTGACTAACAGTTGAGATGTAAAATATCATAAGGTACAAAAGTGCTCCAGAATACTGTCAAAAACAAAAACAAAAACAACCAAAAATCAAAAAACAACCAACCAACCTAACAACAAAACCCAGCAAAATATGTGACTTCAATTTAGGCAAACATTAAGACACCTGCAGTGTAATCAGAATGGAAAAATTATAAAATAAATTTTATAAACATTATTTTGTTTGCACAGAGCAGGACATTGTTATGAAATGACAAGTCCCAGACAGAAAAATATTTGAAAAACATATGTCTGATAGAAACTAATACAAGGAATATGTGAAGTACTTAAATGAAATAATGAAAACCTACAAGAAGGAATGTGTAGAAAATTCAACATTTGTTATAGGTTATATGTAGTTAGCAAATCAACATATAAATGGGCACCCGGACATCTGTAGTCATAAGAATTTGCTAATCAAAACCACATTGTCACATCATGGCAATCTCAAACAAATCAAGTTAGAGCAGCAGCTGATAATAAGACACTTCATTATACCAATGGCCGAAGAGAAGGCAGAATAACCATGAGTCTCCCTCATTTATTAATGAGAACTCCAATCTGCTTAGCACCTTGGAGAATGTTTTAGCATTTCTTTAACATATTGAGAACTGTTCTTGAAATGGACCTGGTAATCTACTTTCTACATAGGGGGAGTTATACTAAATGCTGGACCCACACAAAAATATTTACAACACCTCGTTTTGTAATCACTAAAACTTGGAAACGACCATAGTGTTCTTCAACTGTGAGTAGATAAAACCATTTTAGTGTTTCTTCACAGTTAAATCACACTCAACAATAGAATACCTAAGCCATGTATGATGACTCATGCCTTTAACACCATCACTCAGAAGACAGGGGCAAGAATATCTTTGTAAGTTCAAGACCAGCATGATGTACAGACTAAGCTTTAGGCTAAGCAGAACTACAAAGTGAGATTGTCTCAAAAAGGTAAAACAAAATATGTAATTAAAAGAAACAATACCCAAGCATAAAATACCATGAAGTTCCCTTTATATATTTTGTAAGAGATGAAACACTAGGACAAGGAATAGATCAGTAGATGTGTTAGGGTTAGTGGTTGAAGTCTGTTGAAATATTTGAAGGATGTTGAATTTGTTGTGTTTAGAAAACAGGATTGTGTGGATTAATGGCATAACAAAAAGAAATATGTTTATATAAAATAAAACTAAGCTCCAGTAAAATAAAATAAACACATACCACATTAGAACAACACACACAGGATTGATATAACTATATTTGGATTCAGAAAATTAATAGAAAAGTAAGATAGTCAACATTTCTTTGCTTCAAATAAGATCCATAGCCTCACATTTGGTCTGTCACTTTGAGCAATTACCTAAACCTCTGCACTTTTTGGTTTTCTTTTTTGAACTATGTGGTCTTTGGAGAGGATTAATGGGCTAAGCAGAATATCACATCCATAAGTATTTCATGACTGTTAACGTTCATCACTAGTATTCCTATATCTACTTTAAGTTGGGTAAGCATCATCTGGTAATTGGTCCGATTGGTGTCACCCCTTATATTAAGCAAAAACACAGATATGTAAGCCTTTTAATCAAAGCCATATTTTAATAAGTATAAATAAAAATTCATATAACAATGTTTATTACAACCTAATGATACCAAATACCATTTAAATACCTAATCAATAAAACTTTAGGGATATACTTGATGGTAGATAGAAATGAAGGTATTCTAATCAGCATGTTTCTTAAAGTTACAGTAATCTCAGTGCAGAGTACCTATATTCAAAATGCATAGTAGCAGCCGGTGAATAGGGGCTACTATTGTGACAATACATCTATAAATATTATTATCCCTATTATTGTAACAAAAAATACTTATTTGGCCACCTGATCTCAGCATTTTCTTCAATTTTTGAGTAAACCATTCTTAGGTAAAACAACAACAACAACAACAAAAACAATTATTTTGCCCTTAACTAAAATTCTTAAAATACTCATTCAAAATAATCTCTGGCAGTCAATTGGCTTATTCAGTCTCTGGAAATGGAAGTCCCTTGACAATTATCTCAGTTACAGAATAAAGATCATGAGAAACTCAAAGAGAAGTATAAGGTACAAAAGCAAAAATTAAAAAAAAAATCATATTTCTCTAACTCATGAACCATCTGTCCTTTTTTCCCACTTGTTAATGTGAAATTTGGGTTATTTTAACTCTGCTCTTTTCAGAGCAATGTTTCAAACTAATTGTTGTTTTAACTCTATAACTCTGTATGACAGTGAAAACAATCATCCCATAAAATACAAATACAGATTTGTATACATCATATTGATAAAATACTTGAAGAATTATGGAGAATTAAGGTACCAAAACTAGATTTACAGCTTGCCCTTGAAACAAGAGTAAAAAGTAACAAGAAAGTTGGGCTGAGTTCATAATAAATTTGCAAGGAACAGTGACCAACAGGAGCAGACATGCTGCAGCCTTGGTCGTTGGATATGAACTGGTTTTGAATGCATGAATTTCCCTACTCTCTTTATCCATCTTTTCTAGCATAGGGATTTGGGTGTCTACACTCCTGGTTTGAGCATATATAAACCATAGGAATCCATTGAATTCCTTTGCTCTAAAGAAGGAAGGAATTTTTTTCTGTCTTAAGTTTCAAATTCTCCTAGTAAGACACAATATAATTAAACAGCTTGCACACTGTTTCCTAAAACATATGGGAAACCATCCCTTGTTTTATTTGGGAGAGGGTGCTGCTGTGAGAAGAATCTGTCAAGCCTTTGTCTATGGCTCAGAAATTCATAGGCAAATGCCAGGTGACTGAAGAGAAGGTTAGTCATAAAATCACATGGAGTGCAAATCAGAAGACATTTAACACAGTAAATATCCCCTGCAGATGAATTTCAAAGCCACAGAGGATATTTTAGAATAGAGAAAGAAGATATCCTATTAACCTGATGTTCTGGGATAGTGGTGAATAGAACTCTCCACTGAGTGTGAAAATCTGCAGTGAGTCTGGGAATTAAAATGGCTTCCTTTAGTCGCCTGGCTGGCTCCCTGATTTCCCTTAATTCATCTTCTCTTTGTCTTGTCTCAAGGCTCATGGAGATGAGCATATGTTGAAGTTAAATTCAACTAGGAGTGTTTGCTCCTATGAGAAATAACCCTTCAACCTCCCAAATAACATATAAATATTCTGTATGTTAGCAAATGTGATTACCAATAAATGATAACAAAGTCTTTAAGAACAGGATGTTTTATTTAAAAACTAAATAAATGTGTCCCATTGAGATGGCTTAGAGAGAAAATGTACTTGTTGCCAAACCTACACTGGAGTTTAGTAACTGGACCCCACAATTTAGAAGGAGAGAGCAGACTCTTGTCTATCCCTTCCACAGGTATCATGGCATTACACGTATGTGCTTACACAATCCAGTGACACATATACAAAAAATAAATAAATAAGTAAATGTAAATTTTATTTCAAAATGAATATGAGATGCTGGAATGTAAGAAACCTTAAGTGGTCATTATTTATTTTATCAAACTATTAACAAGTAATTGTTGTTAATAATTTCAGTAAAGACTTGGCTTTCTCAAGTCAAAATGGATATGATATCCATAGAAACCACTACCCTTTAACTTGCACACAACACCACAGAAGGTCATATTTAGTAGTTTTCAATGAACTTAAAGATCTAAAAGTGTATACAAATTCAAATTTTGAATTAGTATGTCCTAACACTCTCATATTCTCAGGTCCCAAAAATGATAGCAAAAAAGAAGTTTGAGTGTTCAAAATTTTAAAGAATTTCTACTCTGTTATATAAAGCTGTGTGTGTGAGAGAGTTTTTTTTTTTTAAGCAAAGGATGCATGTCTCTTCTTGTGAGTACAAGGCTTGTTGAAGGTGTGAGATAATGCCTATTGTTCACTGCCCATCTTAGAGAATTTAAATGACCTGTTCTAAAGCCCAAGACTTCATCCTTTAAGAATCTCTGAACTTGCTCCTGACTCTCCCCAGGCCACACCTTTCTGGACTCTTCCCAAGATTCCCAGCCCTTCAGGCTGACCACTTGATCTCTCTCTGAAGCATTACCTTCTTCAAGAAGCTTCCATAGCCAATTTCCCAACCCAGATTATATATCTTCTTGTTTTCCATTTTCAACATAAAATTTATCATCTCTAAAATTGCATTATATTGTGAATATCTAATTATTATTGCTACACTGATCTATTGGGTTGTTACTGCTTCTTTCTCCAAAATACAAATTATTTAACAAAAGGAGCATTTCCTCCTATTATTTCAGTGTCTACAGGTTCTACCATTCTATAGGGCACATAGTAGGAATTCAAACTATATCCCCACATATTCAGCACAGGTTGATTTCTTTGTGGTTCTAAAGTTTAGAAAAAAGATCTCAAACAAGTTAGATGTGTTCTTTACTACTCAACCCATAGCTTTCATGCCTGATTCTATAATAAACCTCTGCTGAACTGATTGTTGAATCAATACTTATATTATTAAGCAAACAAGATAAAATCCAAGTGCTTCTAACACAAAGAACTATCAACTCTGGACTTCAGTGAAAACTCTTATTTACACTTTTCAAATGTTCTGGATGAATGCCCCGTCTTTCAGTATATGAAACTGTTTCTCCTTAATTATTAATGATTTTCAGAATTGTGGACCTTCACATATAGCACTTACCTTTTCAGCTAAATGGATACCACTCTATTTCAAATGTTTCCTTGTAGAAATATTTCCAAATTCTCTCTTGTAAAAATAACAATATCTGAACAGAATTTAGTGATTGTTGGATTTCCATGAAAGTATTTGCTGCACATGCCTTTATGATTGTTTATAGTTGGGGCTCTATGAAATGGCAACTTCCTAGTAGGTATTGGCTACAGCTGTGCTAGGAGAACATGGTCTGCCTGATGTCCACCAATAAATCACTAATTTTTATAATATAATTTCTTTTAAAATTCAGTATTTATATTATATGACATTTTTTATTTTCCAGATGTCTAAATAAGTGGAAAATGTCTAAATGAGAGGGTGAAAAGTAGGTTGGCTATATAACCCAAGAAAAGTTATTGGTTGATCTTGAATAATATTCAAACTCTTCAAAAGCACAAAACCAGGCAGTTTGTTCATTCAAAACCTCCCATTGAGAATAGACTGGGATACTTTTGTAGACATTCTTCCTTAGGTAAGTCTCTTAGTGAAACTTAGTCAGTAGATTTTATGAGTTCTATTTCTAAGAAAGGGTGTGGAGTCTCAGTCTCTGCCAATTGTTAAGTATATATTATGTATCTTTTCTGAGAAGTAGCCATGAGCCACACACTGTTTTGTCAGTCTCTGGTTCAATGAAATTGACTTCCCAACAAACACGCTACACAAGAGAAATGAGTTACAGTTAAGAACAGTGAGCCTTCACAGAGAGGAAAAATAAAACCACCACATTTCATACTTTTTGGTATGTTTCTACTTTTTAAAGGATAAAAGTCCACAAATGTCAGTTAATAAACATAATAAGCATGGCTGTCCACTATGTATATGAAATAAAAAGTAGTGAAACTATTTTCCTGGGTAGGAAGAAAGAGTAAATTGAATGTAACAGTTCTATTTATGTATTTTGAGGTCAGGTATTACATATCCGGTTAACATTAGGATGTTCAAAAATTATTTTAACTAATGTCTTTCAAGACCATTTGTTCCTTATATTATTTGACATCAGCAAGATTTCACTTTTAATATGATTTGATTATGTGGTAGTGTAGACGACTGTTTTAAAAGTAAGTTATATGCTCAAGTGTTCTACAAATTCAGTAAGGTGAGTTTTTAAAATAGTCAAAGCTTAGTGTATTTGTCAGTGTTACTGTATAATTACTTACTAGCTTTAAAATGAGAATTGTTGAATTCTTGTGTGCCACTGTGTGAGCAACAGAAAGCGTTTTGTAAGAGTGTTAGTACAAGAGCTCTGCAAGTTTGTACTTTCCATAACTACATCAGGTGAACTGGAGTAGCAACTAATGCTGCTCCTTAGTTTGCTTAGAGAAGGGATACCACTCCACCAGTGCCCATGGTAGGGTGGTGAGAAGGAGATAAAAATTCACATTTTTGACACTTCTTTTGCTCAATGTTCCTGAATGCTCTTTGAAATTCCCTCTGCTCTCTCTCATCTCCAATGAGGAGAAGAGTCTTTTTAACACAAAAGTGACCAGCAAGGGACAGGTTCCTGGGAGCTTCAGAGCATGGGGAGGAGGCAGAGGGACCCATTTTCTGCCCCATGTTCAGCGAGACCTCCAGTAACTTTTAGCCAGAGCTTGAGTCAAAGAAGAGAGACTGGAGAGAAGTTCACTTTGGAATAGAATCAAATAGGAAACCAAAGCCATGGATTTCTTCACTGACTTGGTATTAATGTTGTCCCAATTCTGAACTGTGACTAGAGTTCACTTCTATTTCAATAGCAAAAGGCAAACTCTTTTGGCAAAAAGTGACACTAAAAGTACACACAAACAGTAACAAAATAACACAAGCAATAGATTCATTTTTGTTATATTTGAAAAGTAGTCATTATGTTTGTTCTTTATATGCTAATTTTATTTTTTAAACATTTGGGGTGGGGAGAGAGGGGGAGGTGTATGGGGAGGGAGAGTGAGAGGGAGAGGAGAAAGAAACAGAGAGAGAGAGAGGGGGGAATGTACAAGTTCCTATATAAAAGCACATGTATGTGTATACCATATAAAGGTGAATTTGAGAGTCTGAAACCCACTTTCAGTTTGCGTTTTCATTACTAGTATGTTTGAGATGGTTTCTCCTACTATCTGCTGTTGAATTAACCATTAGCAGGACTGTGAATTTCCAGGGATTTTCTTGTCATTCATCTCCCATCTTGCCACAGAAAACACCAGGATTATAGATTCAGGGATTGTGAACTGTGGTCCTCCAGGCTTCATGTGTTATACATTATCCATCTACAGCCCATATGGTTACTTATTTGTGTGAAATTTTAGTTAACAATCTTATTAGAATATCTTGTAGTAACATTTTGATATGTTTAAGTTAAAATAAGGAAAGAACAAAGTCCGGTGGGTGAGAAAGACTCTTGGTTGCACTTGCCTTCTTTCTAATATTTTACCTAATTATTTATACAGTGTGGATACATTCTCTTTATAAAACCTGTAAAGGATTAGAAAGCTATGAGATCCTTTATTTAATATAAAGAAAGAAGAAAGGAAAAAAGGAAAAGGAACAGATGAAGAAAGAATGACTGAGAAAGTAGAGAAGAAAGAGGAAGAATGAAGAAAAAGTAAAGCTTTCTCCTTGAAAAAGAAATACAAGAATGCTTTTCTGTGGTTATCTCATCCAAAAGTAACAGTTAGAAAACAAGAGGTGAGAAGAAATGTTCATGCCTTTCCAGTTTTAGTGTCCATACATTTCTGTGATTATTTGAAGCATACAAATGCAGCTGATTTGTTTAGCTTGACATGTAAATATGTGTGTCTTTCTGTTTACTGAGATTGGACTTTCAATCTGTAATGTATTTGAGAATTTTAAAAAAATAATAGTCATAGAAAAATTTAGACATTGGGAATATGACATAGAACCAAACAATTCAGATCAAAAATTTTAGAGAGTAAATTGAGTTCTATTTTATATTTAAAGAATTTCCATGTAGGAATTTACAAGGAAACTGTCACTAACTTCTCTGTCACATAATTCAGAGCAGGAAAGCACGGCAGGCACTCTTTTTGCCAGCCCTCATGATTCCAGCAATAATCTTCACACTGTTAATTTTTATGCTTTAGTCCTATATCTCGTTTCTTGGATTTTAAATTTTTTCATTAGCAATGCAGCTCTTGCCTCTTTCTGATCTTATTAAATCCCTTTGCACAAACAAGAATAAGCCAGATAAGGTCTCTCACACATTTGTACCAAAGATATGTGGCAACCGTTTTCATCAGGAAAGATTTTTTGCCAAGTCATTTAATATCAGCGGTTGTGGTTTCTTTCTGAACAAATGTAGATAAGTAATGATGATGATGATTGTATATCTTCAGACAAAGAACTATACAAGTTCCTGTGCTTCATGTCTATGAGCTACTGCTTATATGGTGTTCCCATGAGAGATTCCTTCCTGCCTCTCTGTTATAGACTCATCTCTCTATCCAAGTTACAGAAGGCTATTAACAAACACTTCCATGAAAACTGGGCTGAAAGACTTAGAGTTCATATATCTCTGGCAATGATGTTGTAGGTAGAAAGTTGTGTAGATATTGTGACAAAAATTGGAATTCTTTGGAGAAGGGAAGATACAGAGTAAGATAAAAAAAATCCTTTCATCTGCAAAGATAAACGAACTCAAATTCTCTTGATTGATTAGGATAAAGGTCATTGATTTCACCACAGAGTAATAACATTAAAACGTTTTTCTTACATGTAACAAGCAGAGATATAGACATAGAATTATAAAACTTTAAACTTCTATCCATAAAACTTGATGAAAGGCAAATTCACCCTAGGACATTTGGAATGTATTAAGTAAGATAGAACCCATCCTCACATATGTGGAGAAAAGAATATTAAAAATAAAAATCACTTCTGACCAGATCACTTACCCATACATCTATGATGATAGGAAAGGAAGTGAAATCAAGTCTCCATTCCCCTCCCTCCTTGTCAATTGGGCAAGTGATAATTTGAAATGAGTATGCTATTATTCCTGTATCTCTTTGAAATAAATGCTACAAAGTGTCCAGTATATTACTGTAACATCACTGAACAACTTCCAAAATAGGAAACTATTGTCATCACTAGGATGCTATTTTAAAAACATATAAATGGGTTGGAGAGTGTTCTCAGAAAATCAGAAAGAAGGGATTGACATACTGTGTGAAAAAGATTAAAAGAATATGCATGGCTTGTCTGTGCAACCAGTAAGTGAGAACATGGTAACCACCGCCTGCAAATGTTGTAAGGGCGTGAACAAATAGAAGGGAGGGGAATTTGGGTGGCCTCAAAATGAAGAAAACATCCCACAAGGCCATTCATCTCTGGATTTCATTGTAATCCTGTTGCTGATGAGAATTTACAATGTTACAACTTTTAGATAGGAATGTTTTAAGAAAAGAGATGGCATGTTTTGAGGTGGGAAAGAAGAGCATATTATTTGGTGACATGCTAAAACTAGATCTGAAAAGAAGTAAAGTTATATAGTAATAATCAGTTCTGTCTGCTTCTAATTAGAGCAATAATTGTTTTGTATTAATGACATAATAGATATAGCTTACACAAGTTGTAAGAAGTTGAGAGGGAATCAAACTTTGATTACACATAGATTGTAGATTGCATCACAGTTATAATTTAAATAACATTATCAATATGGCTTAAAAAGAATGGTTAAAATGCAGATTAATAGAAATAAATCAAGTCTTAGCCTAAATGGAACCCTTAGGAGGATCATGATGTCCTCACAAAGAAAGTTAATGCCATCAAAAAATGCTAATTTAAAAGAAGTGGGCTTCTGTCTTGTGCATAATGATATAATTCCATAGTACACAACTTCACATATGTCAACTGAAAACAAACTAATCATGCCACCAAATAAATGTTGTAATATGACAATCAGTGTTTAAATATTTTTATCATTTTGGAGACAACATTCACTTAGCTGAATTAGCTATTTTGATGTAATTTAAAAAATAATCACAATGCAAATACCGATAGATTCTTTTTTAGAGTGTATTAATCACAATAAAGAAAGGGTGCTATGTTAATAGAGCAAAATGCATATTTTGTATTTCCTCCATTGCCTTTGCTTTTTTAATGTAAAAGAGGTAAATATTCTTACCTAGAGACTCCGTCAATACTCCAAAGTATATTCTTATATGCTCATTCAACAGTTTCTTACTTTCACTTTGTGTTTGAAAGTTGAATAAATCATTTAGCTTGTACTTCTTGTACCTCTGTTTCTGAAATAGTTTATATGTATGTAGATTCAAATCCTTCTTTGAAAAGACAATTTTAACTGGCAAAGAATAACTAACTTACATTGAGCATAATTACTTTTAGCCTTAAGATCTTGGCATACCATCTACTAGAAAATCCATGCCAGGGAATGCCAGCCACACCTACCTATGAGATGGCCTTAAGAAATACACTCACTTCTGTTCCCCTGATGTTTGATCAGTTAAAATAAATCATGGCTGTGTGGTCTCATTTTAATGTCAGCGTTCCAAAAAAAAAAAAAATATGCATCCTCATTGGAAACTACATCTCACATATGAGTACTGTAAAAATATGCCACCTAATTTTTCTCATGAAAAAAATTCTCAGATATAAATTCAGACACAACTTTCAAAAAATCCCATATTTTTTAATTACTATTACCCATAAAGTATGCACTTAGATATATAGACTACAATATGTTTTGCAAAGATATAGTATGCTTGGTAAATAATGGCAAATAAATGTAATTTTATAAAATTCCATTTTTGTCATATTTTGTTTTATGCCAAATTAAATTATAACACAAACATTTCATGCTATAATAAATTTATTATATCAATTTTCTTATAGTAAATACAATACAATTAAGGAGCAGGAAACAGCTTACTTTTCGTAAGAATATAAGCATCCTTGTCTGCAATTCCCATTTCATAGATTTAAGAGTGAACTTTGTCTCTCTTTGTATTTTAAGGTTTCCTAAGGTCTGTCCTTGTGTTGCAGTCTATATATGTGCCAATGTTTCAGAAGATGAAAATCTTTAGAAATGAAATAATTCATAACCCTGATTGATCCTAGAAATTCCTATTTAAGCTTATTTTGTTTTCAAATATGCAAATCACTAGTTTAGAGTACAGTGGTGACTATTTCACATAGGTCAATATTAATAATTTATGTCCAATGATATAGATCCAAGTGAGTTTTGAATGGCCATCAAACTTCAAAGCTTCAAGTACTGATAATATATATTTTATAGTTATCAAGATAGCTGCTCCCATGGAGGGGGGAAAGTGACCCAGACAGAGTTGAGCGTAAATGGAGAACATTAGAGATTCTTCAGATCTTGCAGAGTCTACTCATCCACAAATTGTTGTGCCTCCACTGCCCCTTTATTATAACTATTATAGTAAGTAGAAAACTGAAGCTGAGCTTCCTCCATAGTCCAGAAGAGGTCTGTTATACACAAAACACAATCTGGTTCATCCCAGTTAGCTTTCTCCTCCTCCAGCATCCTCATTAAGAAAGAATTGAGTTACTTCCAGCTGTAGGCAAGCAGAGGCAAGCAATATCATGCCTTTGACTTTGAGTATAGAAAGAACAAAATACATTAAATTGCTTTAAAATGTTTTGAACTTCTGTAAGATTTTAAAGGGTTTGCTTGAGAGATGAAACTTTAAAGTCCTTTGTTGTCTCAGACATGTCCTCTAACACAAGACTGAACTGTAAGAACTACTCAAAGGAGAAAATTATTCTTTGTTTTGACAAACCACGGACTGTCTTTAGTGAACTTTGGGCAAAGGCATATAATAACTCAAATACGCTTTGGGGTGTGTATGAGTGAGGGGTGGGTGTGTATGTGGTATGGTGTATGAGAGAGAAAAAGAGAGAAAGAGGTAGAGAGAGAGAATCATCTTAAGACTTATTTCAAAAGAAGAGCTATTAATGGCTAAAATATATGTAAAATTGTTGAATATTGTTGACCATCAGAATAATACAAATAAAATGGCAATGCAATAATATTGCAGTCAATTTAGAATACCCATTATTAAAACTAAGTAAATAGAAATTATTGGCATGAGTGTGGGAGAAACAAAGCTCTTGCATACTGTTTAGAATGGAAATTAAAATAGCCATTATATAAGTATTATGGAATCAAACATAAAACCTCAGTATTCTACGTTTGGATCCCTAGGCTAAGGAAGTGAAATCAGCATACTAAAGAAACATCTCCATACCTAAATTACTTATTTTATTGTAAACTTTCAATAAAGAGTGGGTGTATTGATGTTTAAAAATTTTTAAATTGATATAGAATTACATCACTTCTCGCTCCTTCCACTCTTCCACCATTCTGTGCTTCCCTCCTTCTAGATTCTCTCATGTACCTATTACTACCCAATTGATAATGTCTTTTATTGGATTATCGTGTGTATGTGTCTGTGTGTACACATATATGAACATAACTTTTCCATCTGTTTTGTTGTTTGTGTATATACACTTTTGCTTATGCCAAATTTGCAATGGACAACCAATAAGCAGGTTCACCCTGGAAGGTGCTTATTCTCCTCCCAGCAGAATGGTTGCTTGTAGTTCTTTCTAGAGAGTGGACCCCACGAATTGGTTGCTTGTAGTTCTTTCTAGAGAGTGGACCCCACGAATATTTCTTCTTTCCATATTAAAATCCTCATTGATATTGTCATGGTTTCAATCTTACTTATGCAGCCATTGCAAAGAGAGACTGCTTTTCTACAGAGTTCTTGATATTCTATCAATAGCTTCCTGCCTCCTTTTCTGCAATATTCCTTGAGCTACAGATACAGAAACTGTGATGTAGATGAATCCCTTGGACCTGAGCTTCCCATGATTTTCTGCATTGTATTTTGTTGACATCTACATTGTATCCAGTTATGGTTTTCTTTGATGGTCTCCATTTGCTATAAAGAAAGACTTCTTTCATAAGGAGCGGTAGCTTCTATTATCTGTGGCTATAAGGATAATGTTGAGAATATTATTAGGAATTATGCTGGTCTAGCAAAGTGGCAGCAGCAGATGCTTTTCTAAGGTTCATGATTTCACTATTTCTGAGAGGCTGGCTATGTTTTAAGTAGCAGGCATAACTTCTCTCGTGACGAGTGAACCTTATATTCAATTAGACAGCTATTGGTTACCATCAAGAGTGGGAACCATTTATTGTACCTTTATAAATATCTTGACATGTTAGTCATTCTTGTAGTTCATAGGTAGAATATATTATTTCTATGTGGTAGTTTATATACATAACTGCATGTGACCATGAAGGCCAAAAGGGGAGGGATGTCAGATTTCCTGGATCTAGAGATAGGAGCAGTGTGAGCTACCTGACATGGGTGAGAAAGTAACTTGAAGAAGAACAGGAACTGAAATCAACCTTTAAATAATTACTATTTACTAAAGAAACATCAACTTATTATCTGACAACAAAAGAAATTGTCAATAGAACAGACAAGCCATTGATGAGAGAGTAAGGCACCACTGTCACATAGCTGCCACTAACCTAAGGCAAATCTGAAATTCAGTTCTATACAGTTCCTTGATAATTGCTAAATTTTGACTCATGAGAACTGCTCATTTGACATCTGGCTCCAACAATATTTCACTTCATCCTCTGGAAACTTGTCTATGTATTCTGAGCCATCCTTTTCTTCTGAGAGCAAAGATGAAGAGTGCTGTTTGATGCCAAGTACCATTTAGTGTGTGTGTGGGTACATTCAGTGTGGGTTTTTGTCATGATTGTCTTTTTTTTTTTAAATCAAATTGACTAATTTTTTCAATATAAGAATGTTGGTTTCTTGTGGATTTTCTAATGGTCCATTCATTTCTTTTGATGAAGGCATATATGTGAGAGCAAATATCTGTGGTGAAGAGTTCCATAAATGGTCCAAAGTGAAGACCATCCCAGTAGACCATGGAAACTCCAGTAGTTAGACAGTGTCCAGGTTAAGATTCACAAAAATAAAGAGGTTCCTAATGATCAGCAAATGCTGGCCTTTATTGGTATGCAATAGGAGGGTGCATAGTTTTTGCTTTTTGCATTTTCTTTGACTATTGTGTCAATGTTTTCTATGGTGTCTTCTGCCCCTGGGATTCTCTCTTCTATCTGTTGTATTCTGTTGGTGATGCTTGCATCTAAGACTTTTGATTTTTTCCTAGGTTTTCTATGCCCAGGGTTGTCTCTCTTTCTCATTTCTTTATTGTTTCTATTTCCATTTTTAGATCCTGGATGGTTTTGTTCATTTCCTTCACTTGTTTGATTGTGTTTTCCTGTAGTTCTTTAAGGGACTTTTGTGTTTCCTCTTTAAGGGCTTCTAGTTATTTACCTGTGTTCTCCTGTATTTCTTTGAGGGAGTTATTTATGTCTTCCTTAAAGTATTATATCATCACCATAGGTGGAGAAAACAAAATATGCCATGACAAAACAAAATTTACACAATATCTTTCTACAAGTCTAGCCCTAGAAAGGATAATAGATGGGAAGCACCAACATAAGGAGCAAAACTACACCCTAGAGAAAGCAAGAAAGTAATCTTTCAACAAACTCACACAAACCTAATTCCACCTCTTACAAGAAAAACAACAGGAAGTAACAATTACTTTTTCTTAATATCTTAATGTGAAAATTAATATTACCAACATATTCTAATCGATTGAAATCCAAAAATATGATGAATTAGAAATTTTGTTGATTGTCATCCAATAGTCTCTCTAATTTGGTAATTGGAGAATTAGGTCCAATATTGTACAATCTATATATACTTTCTGCTTGTTTGTGCATGGCAGTGTCTTGCTGTGTACCACGTAATGGTCTTGAAATCATGCTTCTCCTATCTCAGCCTCACTATTAGTAGTATTGTTTATTTAATGTTTTTACACTATACTATGGTTTTCAGAACAGCTTACATATTTCAAAAGTATTTATACAGCCAAAAGAAACATAAACAATTAAATTAGGAGGTGGCTTGTAAGAGAACAACAAAGAGTGAGACTGAATGCTTTGCTTGACATTTGTAACTCTTGTATCAAGTTTGAAGAAGAGGACTTTACAAGTTACTCTTTCTCAGAGATAAATGCTTTTCCAAATTATCACAGCCAGTGAACCAGATTCTTACTCTTACCTAATGTCTGTGCCACCCTCCAAGCAGAACCATTGTTCATTGAAACAGTTGGTGAATGACTTTATGGATAGACCATCTTAATACACACACCATTTCTTAAATGAGCATTACCTGTTCTTTGAGGGCTGAGAATAAAGCCACTCACTCAAGTCAAATAGCTTTGACCATAGCAGGAAGTCTGTATCCAAAAATCATGCCTACAATTCATTCCTTGGCGCAGCAGAACTGTCAACTCTCAGCTTAGCTACGATGGAGGTAAAATCTTTTGTTGATGTGAGGGTCATTGAAGTACAGCCGTATTGCAATGAAATCCAATTTCTAAAAATTGTTCTTATTTTGGGCTTGTACCACAGTAAAAGCCAAGATTTAAAGCTCTACTAAATACAAAACAAACAAACAAAAGGACTTTATATATTTATGTTCATTTAACAAAATACTAGTAGTGAAGTATTATTTTGAAATATACAGTTAATATGTTTGGAGTTATTTAAAATTTATATTGAGAAAAAATGTATGTATTTTCAGTATTGCTGTAGACAAGCATCTACATAAGACTATCAAATTGATTGTTGTTTTATATCAAACAACTTTTATAATACTTATTTTGACTGTTATAATATTTTATAAATTTTAAAGAATATGGCAAAAAGGTATTGTAGGTATTTAAGGGGGATATCTGGGAGAAGTTGGGGTACAAAAGGGAAACAAGAATGTGATTTAATTCTATTTGCTTAAAATGTTTTTAAATGTTAACAAATTCAGATAAATTGAAATCATGTATCTTTTCTCATTATAATGCAATAATAATAAAAAAAGAAAAAAAAGAAAAATTAAAAAAAAAGAAAATATCCTATAGGGACAGGAAATTATACCTTGCTAATTTCCTAGGTGATCAAGTTGTCAATCAATATGAATGATCAATATATATATATGTATATGTATACATATATATATGAATTTCTGAATATGTATAAATTCAGAAATATTTTGATTCATTTCAACCTGTTTGAGTTTTTACATAATTCTGGTGATTATCAAGATAGATAATTCTAGGCTAGCCATACAAATTTAGAGTATTGAATTGTTAGATGTAAATGGTATTACTTGTTAGAGAAGGTAGAATTGGAGAAAATATGTAAATGGATAAGAATGTACTATCTAGATTTTTACAGTAGCTGCAGAGCATAAATGCACCAACAGCTTTATTGCTCTTTCTAATCCCTTGTCATTTATCAATATGGATTCCCTCTGCACATCTGGAACTACTTGTGCTTGCTTGAGTACACTATGTCTTTTCATGCCTCTTTGATTTTGTAGGTGTTTTTCCTACCTTCTGCACTTCTTTCTTCCCTGCCATGTCCTTGTGTTACTAATCTGAACTCAGCCTGCAGTTTCACTCAGCATCGCTGCTGAGGAGTTGTCTCTGCTTTGGAATATCATTTACTTTTCTTTCTCATACTGGTATTTCCAAAATTTTATAAAGATAATAAAAGCATGTATGTAATTTCTGAACTAATTTGGACTCTCAGGCAAGGATATGCAAAATCGGTTTCAAGAAAGGCAAAGGTTCTTCTCCATAAGGATAGCTATTACATGCCACAGAAAAAAAAGGGCAGAGCTTGGCGTTGTCCATGGGCTTCAGTATACAGGTAGAAGCAATACAAAAGAGTAGTTGAAAATAATGGGTTTTTATCAAAGACCTCTATTTTTCTTCCATTTGTTGTTTTGTTATTTGTTGCTGTTGTTGTTGTTGTAGGACTGTTGGCTGCTTGATGAGAGAAGGAGAAAGAAAATACTGTTAAGTAAGAAAGGGAAATGAAAATTTTTTACTGAAGAAAAGAATTGAGGGTAGGACTTTTAAATTATCTCCCTAAGTTACCTGTACTATTTACATGTCTGTTGTTGTGACAAAAGACCATGGCTCCCAGTTATATCCACAATGATAGAAGTTAAAGAGTTTGAAGCCTGTGGTTACATTGCTCATTGTCAGGAGGAAGGGATCCAGGCATGCCGATGCTCTGTTGGCTTTTCCCTCTTTAATACTTCTTTATTCAGGCCAATACTCAAGCCCAAGGATTGATATTTGTAAAGTGTAAAAGGCTTCTTCAGACCTCAATTACTGTAACCAAGATACTCCCCTCACAGACAAGCTGAGGCTAACACAATGTTGGTAATCCCACCCAGGTTTGCCAGTGGCTTGTCTACTAAGTGATTTTAGAGCCATCAAGTTGGCAATCATTATTAATCATCACAGTACCACTTACCATTAATTATATCTATTTAGGATAAAACAGTGTGGTGCAGAACTTCATAATCTTTCAAACCTTGCATCCCACAATTTTATTTACCTCATTTAATTTATACTTAATCCATTGTGTGCTGTATGCTAACAGGTAAAAAGTACACCCTCTTTATACAGTAAGCTGTAAAGTTTTAATTTCCTGCTTATAAAATGGAGAATAAATTAATGTTTACCTCATAGTGGGATTTTATTTTTTGAGATTGTTAAAAATAAGATAATATCTAGTTAAATTTCCTACTGCTCTTTGAGTTCGTGATTTCTGAGCAGCATTACTTGACACTACACTTGAGTTGGTGCTTTTCACCCAGTCCTATCAACTGAGCATGGCTTTTTCTGTAACTGGGAATCTTTGTGTGCAGGTGAACATGCTAAAACTTCTCAGTTTGTGTAAACAAACAAGACACATCAGGCTCTTTGGACTACTAATCATCTGAAAAGGACATACTATTTATTGACTCTTTTGTTACTGTAACAAGACACTATAACCCAGACAAATTATAAAATAAAAGATTCAATTGGGGTCTGGCTTATAGTTTTATAGGGTTAGTCCACGATCATCATGTCAGAAAGGAGAGAGGCATGGTGCTGTAGTATGTAGTAGTAGCTGAGAGCTTTACTTTTTGATCTTGCAGAAATCATGGAGAGGGAGAGAGAGAGAGAGAGAGAGAGAGAGAGAGAGAGAGAGAGAGAGAGAGAGAGAGAGAGAGAGAGAGAGAGAGAGAGAGAGAGAGAGAGAGAGAGAGAGAGGGAGGAGCCTTTTAAACCTTGTTAAACCTCAAAGCCACTCCTAATACCTACTCCAAAAGGCCATACTTCCTAATCCTTCCCAAACAGTTCCACCCTCTGGTGTCTAAGTAGTTTTCATTAAAACCACTACAAGCCATGTTAACTATATAAATCAAAGCTGACCTCTACCCTGAATGGAAGAAACAGGTTTAAAACAACAAAATGAAATCCATACATCCATTTAATAAAGCCTATTACTACTTATTTACACAATCTGTGTTTTGTGGTACACAACCAAGGTCATGTAAAGTTTTCTAATTTGGATCATTTTTTTTTTTTACTTGTTTATAAGATTTGCCTTTTCTCTAGAATATGAAACAGAACTGCCCCAATGGTCACTGAGGTTTCTTTGAAATGTAGCCAAGTGGAGGTTGTTGGATGGCTTCTTTAAACTCTAAGAGTTGTTCTTCAGAGATTGAGGTTATGTTTTACTCTTTAAAGATTGAGGCTGACAAAATAGCCTCTAGGACTGGGAGTGATTTGTGAGTACTCTGTCAGATGTCTGGGAGAGGTCCTAATTGTTTACTGTTGAGTTGCTTTCCCTCTGAGGAAAGTGTGAGTTGCCATTACAGCATTCCACAGGGAGGGGTGGCAGGCAGCAGGCATCCTTTAGGGTTACCTTCCCCCTGAGGCAACACTATTCTTTTCATATGGCTAGTAACCCTTATGAGTTATACTCACAGGATCATGGTGTTTGGGCTTAAACAAATCAGTTAAGGGGATTATTCTGGAACTAGTCAAATTGTATACAAAGTTATCAGCTCAGTGTGCTCTCATAAAAATAAGTTCACACTAGTGAGAAAATATTAAATATCCCTAATAGTGTACACAGTATAAATAATGGAGAGAAATGTGTTTTATCATATCACAGTCAGGATGTAATGAACGGAAGATTGAAGAAACGTAATTGGGATTAGACATTTTACTTTCTAAAATAATTTAAAACCTTTTCATGGTATTTTTAGATCATAATACTATTTCATCTCACTGAAGTTTTTGGTACTAGTTTATAACTCACTGTCTATTTGATGTTTGTTTTTCTCAAGGTGATTTTAAATATATATTCTATATTTTATTAGATTTAGTTTCTTGAAATCTTATACTACCAAGAACAGCAATATAAAAACCATCTTCTTTTATTTATATATGTATAAAAATAAATAAGTCAGCAATGTAAATGAGCAATTTGAGTGACTGACACAGTTCACTACTGCCTTATCATTGATAGCTTATCACAATTACACATCAAATATACTAAAACATGCATAATTAAAACACACATGAATCCCATTGCATGGACACAATTTTTGCCCTGTTTATAAACACTAAAAGCCATTTAAAATACTTATGGAATGAAGTGTGATATAAACCCATACAGAAAAGAAAATAGTATACTTACTATAATACTTACACTTGTCTGGCTCTACATTATAACTTTCATCCATTCTTAACGATAAAGATATAAAACTTTAATTCTTCTAATGTCCATGATTTAGCAACTGTTTCTGTGTTTTAATATGATCCCCTGAGGAACAACATGGGTGGGTCCTGTTTTTTATCTTATTAGTTATCGAGTATCACAGTGTCTACAAATAATTCCACTTGAATATAGAAGGGACAGGCAAAAATAATAATAATAAAAGCAACATTTTCTAAAACGGTTCCCTGTTAAATGTACCCATTTTCTTTCTTTCCAATTAATTTATCATATTAACTTATTGTCTTTATACTGTAGGACTTTCTTGTTCTTAAAGAACAAAAGAAAATGAGACAAGCTAAAGTATTGTCTTATAGACAGTAAAAATTTAATTAGAGAATAACCAAATAAAAGAGTCATTTTATAGAAACCTGGAATTATTGGGATACATCTATGAAGTAAACTGATATCTTGTAAATATATCTAAAATCACTACTTCAATACAGATCTTTTAAGTTCTACCAACAAAATGTTGCATTCCTATCAACTTTCCATAGACCAAGTTAAATTAGTGACTGGGATGTTGGAAATTTTTATGGAGGACAGGAACTGCTTTTGGGACAACTGGAGCCAAAAGATGCTCATGCATTAGAATATTCATAAGAATCAGAGTGGGACTTTCAAACTTTCACCAACAAGTATATGATTTCTTGGTAGAAATGCTAGATGTTCACCATCAGCATCATTGTTATCATTTCTAATTTCTATGATACTATTTCTAACCTAAAACCTTGAACTTTCACTCTTGGAGAAACATGTAATACAGAAGGTTTATCTTACATATTCAGTCCTGTTAAAATTACGAAAGTTGAACAATTTCTCCCTCAAGAACTTCTATTCCATGTTTACCAAGGATCTTTGTGGCCAGTTGTTGGTTTTCCTTGATTTGCATTATCCCAAAATTCATGATTATCTAGCTAACTCCATGTTATGACTTGGCTCATGTTCTCTTGCTGATACCTTTTCCTTTCCCCGCTCCTCTTCATTCTTCACTCTGAGGAGCTTTAGTACAGTAAAAGGCTTGGTCTTCGGCTCTTCTGACTCATCAGCATCCTGTCTTGGGGATCATTCACTATATCAAATCCTTTGTTATGAAAGTATCACTCTGCAGCATATAAACTGCACAATATATTTCCCTCATGTCTATTCTCATTTCCCCTGTATCTTTGATTATCTAGTAACAGCATATATTGATTATAGTGCATATGTTGCCAAAGTCTGGATTCCTACTTTCAAATATAGGCCATTTGTAACTAAGGGGAAAATAAAAACAGATCTAATTTTAAACAGTTGTTTCATTTGTTAAGAGTACCTGTGACTTAATGAAGAGAACACAGAGTGAAAATAAATGCTTATATTTGGCAACAAGCATATAAGCAAGACCCTAATTGCCTGTTTTTCTTATAGATGATAATATTATAATGACACTTGAGCCACCAAGGATAATTTGGTGTAAAAATGTTCTTTAACTGGAAGTACATGGGAAATAATCTACTATTTGAGATAGTAAACTCTATGACTTCTTTGTATTACTGAGAAAAAATTTCTATCATTGTAATTACTGACCATTGTACATCATTGAAATGAGTTATTCATAAAAATCCAATACAAATCCCTTAGATAATAAAACAGTACATGTAAGAGAGAAAGAGAGAGAGAAAGAGAGAGAGAGAGGGACAGACAGACAGACAGACAGACACAGACAGAAGTAGAGAGACAGAAGAGGTTATGAATTAGCTGCTCACTTGTTTTAAAACATTTTAGAGCATCAAGAAAACGTGTACTTTTGTTTACAAAGAGTACTGGGTTTATCTTAAAACTATGTTTTCAAGAATGTATCCTTTTATAAAATGAAGTAAATAATGTATATTCCTTAACTTAATAGTTTATCACGCTGCTCACAGTTGCTCTGTTGGCTTCTGTCAGGCCCTGTAGAATATGGTGATAAACTCTTTTGCAGATTTTGTTTTCAGGAGTTATAAAGAATGTGGTTTGGGAAGGCAGCTTAATAAATGCAAAAACCACCAGAACTTTAAAGAAAACTTCAAAACCATGTCAAGACTTCATGAAATTTCAATAAATCAAACATGAAAGTACATTACCTAGAAAAAAAATATTATTTCTTGGCTAGTTGTATATGACAGTGCAAGAGATCAGTGAACAGCGAAAATATTTTTCCCTTTCCTACAGATAAGGAGACAGCAAAGAAACATGAAAAAGTGCTGCCCCAAGCAGTACTGCAAGCAGTAACATCGTGTCTCCCTTCATGTCAACCAGGCGTCTGGATTAATCCATCACTTTAAACATGGTGCTGCAAAAGACACCTATTCAAGTAATTAAGAAATGGCATTGGCTGATTATAAAGGGAGTGTGTGAAAAGGTCACTGGTTCTGATTTTCTCAATTGCCTCCCTTACATAAAGCATTGGATGAGGAAAAGTGGCACAAGACATGATGTTACAATAGGAGGGGGCTATAAAATAAACCATAGTATTCAGATGGTCCATCAGGAGCCTTATAAAAGGTAAGTTGAAAAAAAATAATACCTTAGACCATCAAGAAAGCATTTTGAATTAACATTATCACTTTTATAGTTTAACACATTAACTTCTACAATCTCTATGCTGATAAAACCTACAATTTATGGTCTATAAATTTTTCCATAATGTATTTCAAACCCCATAGTTTTCCCAGTCTTTGCTATTTCCTCTGATTCAGGCCTTTAGCATCTGTTGCAGGAATTATTTAGTCTCCTCCTTCATCACTCTCTGGCCACACTTGTCTTTCTGCTAACTCTCTCCTTCTTTGATTACATCACTGCCAGATTCCTAACTTTCAACAAATTCCCACCGCATCAACTATACAACCCTAAGTGTTAGATATGGCCTGTTAGATCCTGCAAACATGGCTTTATTTGGCCACTCCACGTTTCTTCTTTACCACTTGATGCTGGGTGTCTGCTAAGACAGATAGGTTTTCCCCACATTGTAACAATAATTATGACCAATACCTTACAAATGACAAATGGGCTATGTAAGAGGTCATAATAATCATATAGTGATGATAAAATGAACTTTGTCAGACAATACAACAAAATGGTGAAAACTATACTATGGGAGGGGCCCAGTTCATGAATTTAAATGATGCCACCTTCACCTGTTTGTACTGTGTTTCTTAGATCTCTCTTGCTTATTTAGTTGGTTCTGTTATGATGTAAAATATTTACCAGTGGTTTCAAACCAATGTCCTTACAGCTACAGACTAAGAAAAAAGAAACATCTATTCTTGGTGATGTCATATACTTTCTAGCCTGAGGTGATTACTGAATCAATAACAGCTTATCAATCATAAATTTTTCCATCCCTGGCAACATAGTTAAGAAGTCTTGGATCACTGATTGGCAAGAACTAGGTCATGTGATCTACCACCGAGACAGTACAGTTGACCTCAAAATGACAGACTGAGAGTCTGGGTAGGGTTAAAAGGAGAAGTTTCTTTTTAAAAGTTGTGATTAAGTGTTGGGCAGGCCAAAAAATATCCATTATATAGAGGAAAAAATGTTATGTGATGGAAAGGAGCTAAGCCAAGTGCTGGATATTAAATGTGGAGTTGGACGATTTTAGCTAAAGTTTCTCAGGAAATGATGAAAAGACCAAAGAAGATACAAATGAAAAATGAGAGATACCTAAGAGTTGTGCAGTAGATAATGTGCTACGAACTTTAGCGAAACACTTTACACAGCCTCAAAAAAATTAGTTTTCATTTTCAATTTTTTAAAAAGGTTAGTGGTTGTATGGATTTTATGAAGCAATACATTTTCTGCTTTGTAATAAATTCAGTGGAAAAGAGCTTTGACTCTAAAACCAATTTTTCAAGAGTGCATCTATTTTATAAGTTGAGAAATGCCTGTATAAAAACTAATTTGTAGAAATGTTGGTTCTAGAATGTGCCAGATGCAGAGCTTTTTATTCTGCGATGTGTGTTCTCATTTACATTATTGCTGTATACCAAAATGAATGCTTAAATAGGTAAATGCATTTATACAATAAGACAATGCAAAAAATTCACAGAAAGATGATAAGGACATATGATTCCTGGGTCTGTGGGAGACCAGTGAATGATCACAATGCACAGATCATTTGTATTTTTTTTCTCTGTTAGTTTGGTCTAAAAATATTTTTAGGAGTGTCAATGTAAGTGCCTTCTTAATAGTGACAGTGCCACTGGCCCTGGTCAAGGGTTTGACTTTCTGCGTGTTTATTATGTGCTAGTGACATGGAAACTTGTCAAATCATTGATGGTTTGGATGCTTGCTGAAAGTTAACAACTCTAATCTGGTCACAGATTTATTGATTCCGAGTTGGTTCCTTATTAGGCTTTGCAAAGATACTTGATTAAGGCATTTATAATCAAGATTAGCTCTGATGCTCCTAAGTCTTCAAAGAAAATGACAGTATGCAAAGAACACACATGCATTTCAATAGGGCATATCCTACCATACGACGATGGTCCACTTACAGAGAAGAATATTATAGTAAAAGTAATCAAGAATCATTTCAGAAGAGATACAAAAGTACAAGGCAATAGATGTAATACTATGTGTGCTGTTCTAGATGTAATAGTCCTGAGATAATACATAAGATATCATTAATTGTTATTGCTTCAAGACTATATCTGCAGGAGAGTTGAGATGAGGTGCATTCATTTTTCATCTCAACAACCTGCCACACTATTTGAAATTTTAAACTATAACTATGAATCTTTTTAAAATTAAGTGCTAATTTAAAACAGTTACTATTGTTTACAGTGCAATAATTCTTTATAACGTTAAAATATCAAAAATATTTTTTGCTTTTTTTTAATTAGATATTTTATTTATTTACATGTAAATTTCTCCTTTCCAGTTTCTACTCCAAAAAAAAAAAAAACCAAAGAAACAAGAAAAACAACAAAAACAAACCCCTGTTGCCTCCCCCTTCCCCATGCCTGCCACCCCACCCTCTCTCACTTATTGGCCCTGGCATTCCCCCCCTCACTGGGGCACAGAACCTTCACAGAGCCGAGGTCCTCTCCTCCTATTGATGATCGAATTTGCAATCCTCTACTATACATATGCTGCCTGAACAATCAGACCCCTCCATGTGCAGTCCTTGGTGGTTGAGACCCTGGGAGCTCTGAGGGTACTAGTTAGTTCAAATTGTTGTTCATCCTAAGGGCTGCAAACCCCTCAGTTCCAATGGTCCTTTCTCTAACTCCTTCACTGGGGACCCTGTACTCAGTTCAATGGATGGCTGTGAGCC
>NW_022196913.1:89325497-89360120 GCF_008632895.1 Mastomys coucha
ACATCTGTCCAGGATCTCCTAGCTTTCATAGTCTCTGGTGAGAAATCTGGTGTAATTCTGATAGGCCTTCCTATGTATGTTACTTGACCTTTTTCCCTTACTGTTTTTAGTATTCTTTCTTTGTTTTGAGCATTTGGTGCTTTGACTATTATGTGGAGGAATAATTTCTTTTCTGGTCCAGTTGATTTGGTGTTCTATAGGCTTCTTTTAAGATCACAGGCATCTCTTTTTTAGGTTAGGTAAGTTTTCTTCTATAATTTTGTTGAATATATTTACTGGCCCTTTAAGTTGGAGGTCTTCACTCTCTTCTATACCTATTATCCTTAGATTTGGTCTTATCATTGTATCCTGGATTTCCTGGATGTTTTGGGTTAGGGTCTTTATGTTTTTCTTATTTTCTTTGACTGTTCTCTCAATGTTGTCTATGTTATCTTATGCCCCTGAGATTCTCTCTTCTACCTCTTGTATTCTGTTAGTGATGCTTGCATCTACATTTCCTGACTTCTTACCTAAGATTTCTAATTCCAGAGTTGTCTCTTTTTGTGATTTCTTTATTGTTTCGACTTCCATTTTTAGGTCCTGGATGGTTTTACTCAATTCCTTCACCTGTTTGTATTTTCCTGCAATTCCTTAAGGGATTGTCAAGTTTGCTTTTTAAGTGCTTCTTTCTATTTGTTTACTTGTGATCCCCTGTAATTCTTTATGGGATTTTTTTGTTTCCTTTTTAAGGGCTTGTACCTCTTTACCTGTATTCTCCTGTATTTCTTTAAGGGAGTTATTCATGTCTTTCTTAAGTTCCTCTATCAGCATTGTGAGATATGATTTAAGATCCAATTCTTGCTTTTCAGGTGTTTTGGGATATCCAAGACTTGCTGCAGTGGGAGTACTAGGTTCTGATGAAGCCAAGTAGTCTTGGTTTCTGTTGGTAGGATTCTTGCGTTTGCCTTTCACCATCTCTTGATTTTTGGTGTTAGATGTTCTTAGTGTCACTGACTAGAGCTTGTCCTGTCCCTGCTGCCCTACAAGTTCCCTGCAACTCATGGGGCCTGTGCCTGCTGGCTGGGTGCTCCAGTCTTAGAAACTCACTGGAGAGAAAATGGCGGCTCTCACCCGAGTCTCTGGGTTAAGGCGCTCCCTGGAGGTATGCCCTCCACTTGGAGGGCCAAAAATATGTTTTTACAAAAATAAAATAAAATGACCTATTCTATGCTTCTCTGAGTTTGAGTTCATCAAATTCCCTTCTCCCAAGCACTCCTTACTTGACGCTGAAGCTCAAACTCTCTTCAAAAACAAAATCAAATAAAAAAACATTTCAATCTGGAAATCAGTCTGGCGGTCTCTCAGAAAATTGGACATAATATTACCTGAGGACCCAGCTATACCACTCCTGGGCATATATGCAAAAGATGCTCCAACATGTAACAAGGAAACATACTCCATTATGTTCATAGCAGCCTTATATATCATAGCCAGAAGCTGGAAAGAACCCAGATGTCCTTCAAGAGAAAACGTGATACATTTACACAATGGAGTACTACTCAGCTATTAAAAACAATGAACTAATGAAATTCTTAGGCAAATGGATTGAACTAGAATAGATCATCCTGAATGAGGTAACCCAGTAACAAAAGAACACACATGGTATGCACTCATTGATAAGTGAATATTAGCCCAGAAGCTCAGAATACCCAAGATGTAATTCACGTACCACATGAAGCTCAAGAAGAATGAAGATGAAAAGTGTGAGTCCTTCAGTCATTCTTAGAAGGAGTAACAAAAAAAGTCATGGGAGCAAATAGGGAGAAAAAGTGTGGAGCAGAGACAAGGAAAAGCCACCCAGAGACTTCCCCACCTGGGGATCCATCCCATATACTGTCACCAAATGCAGACACTATTGTGGATGCCAACAAGTGCCTGCAGACAAGAGCCTGATATAACTGTCTCCTGATAGGCTCTGGCAGAACCTGACATATACAGAGGTGGATGCTCACAACCAACCATTGAACAGATCATGGGTCCCCAATGGAGGAGTTAGAGAAAGGACTGAAGGAGCTGAAGGGTTTTGCAACCCCATAGGAAGAACAACAATATCAACTAACCAGATTTCCAACGGTCTAAACCACCACCCAAAGAATACACACAGAGGGACCCATGGCTCCAGCCATATATGTAGCAGAGGATGACCTTATTGGGCATCAATGGGAGAAGAGGCTCTAGGATCCATGAAGGCTCAATGCTCCAATGTAGGGGAATGCCAGGGCAGAGAGGCGGAATTGGATGGGTGAGTGGGGGTATACCCTCATAGAAGCAGTAGGAGAGGGATGGGATAGGAGGCTTCTGGGGGGAAATCAGGAGAGGGGATAACATTTGAAATGTAAATAAAGAAAATATCCAATAAAAAATAAAGATTTTGCCACTTTGTAGCCCTACTGTGTTATTTCTATGTAGTAAGTAGTTTCCTCAGGATCAAGATCACTGGTCCGCTAAGCCCTATGGTCACTTTTATCACAATTGGTGACTTACCAGTCAGAATCTTTAACCCACCCATTGGTTTGACTATTTTAAGTGGTGACTTTCTTACCCTGAATGATTTAAGATTCCAAGTCAGTTGCCCTGCCCTATTTCTAGCACTACCAATAATTGTACCAAAATCTCCAAGCCAAGCATCCAACCCTGATAGTCTGTCCATTATCTTACTTCATTCCCTATTGTCCATCATGTCTTTGTTCTACTTAATAATTACAAGATATGAACTGTATCACTTTCTTTTTCTTTAACTCACCCTCAGATTATTCACTTTCTTCACTCATTCACTTTATCCAGTCTAAATCCTGGGTTTCAGTATGAAATAATTTGTTATATTTTCTCTTAAGCATCTTTTGACTTTCTCAACTTCTCTGGTAAAGAACAACCAGGCCTCTATACAAATCAAGTAATAAATATTCATTTACCAAAAAAGTAAAATGTTGAAGGGAAATTTTGATGGTGCTTCCAAGAGATAACTTTAAGCATCCCTGCATTAGCTATCGATCTCACTGAACTTGTCTTCATTTAACATACTCCCATGGCTCCTTTCTAAAGGAATCTCTTCTCCTTCTTCCTATTATGGCCTCCAATTCCTGATTCTGATTTGCATATTTCATAAAAGAAAATGGTGAAATCAGACTACAACTAACTTATCCTTCTCACAGATGTTGTTTTTGCATCTTGGCTCCTATGCTTTATTTTCTCCACACTAAAATAAAAGGTGTTCTTACCTTTCTCATTAAACGCCTTTTTACCTCACCTTCCCAAATGATTTGTTTCCTGCAATGGCACATCTTTTTCATGCAGGTTATCTGTTTGTCTCCGAATGGGTTTTATTTTTCTAATTGTCATCCCCACATGTCACCTGCCCCAGTGTTAAACACCTGCAACAGCAATACAAAAAAAATCCCACTCCAAGCATTACCTTGACCAAGCCGCAATGTATTTTTGGTTCCTCCCAATTTTTTTCTAACAGTCTACTAATGTATTTGTTATTTATGTTTCTCCTTCATTTTCTCTTTTATTAACATCGGTCTGGAATTTGTTCTCTGATCTCATCATGGTTACTAATGACATGGATTATAATAAAGTACCTGGGTCTTTTCCTCTTATTTTCAGAATTTGATGGAGTTGATTTTCTCCTTACTCTTTTTGTTCTATCTGTTCTCATGACTACATCAACCAGTATTGCCACTTACCACACTACCAGCCCTTTCCCATTCTTTGCTTATTTTCCATCATCTATCATACTCTTACATTTTATCTAGGGCTTTGTCATGGCCTCTCATCCTTGATCTTTCTCTTCTTTACAAAGCTATCTCAGTTGCCTTGGTTATGGCTTGTTCTCATTTCTATGGAACTTTGAAGGTAGATTGTCCTGGCCACTGGATCCATCCTCAACACTTAAGCTGATGTCTGACCTAATGTCAATGGCAACTGAGTGCATGAAAAGAATACAGTTCATTACAAAGTTTATTTTAAAGTATTGAAGTATTCCTTCTATAAATGGTCTTTGTGTGCTTTCAGAGCAGCAGATTACTGTGGGAGATAGTGAGACTCTATAGAGACAAAATAGCCATGGTTGCCACCTGTAACCCTAGAGATCTCATGGTCAGAGCAATGGTCACCACATTAAGATGACCAGGACATTGCATAAAACCTCAAATCAAGTGGAGAATAGAAAAGTAAGCAGTTTTCCAGTAAGATCTTGGTAAGCTAGCTCAAGGGATTATTACTGAGAGCAATTCAACTACAGTATTTTGCACCAAAACTAAAGGTAATTTTTCAAGGAAATTGTCATCTTGAAACATGTGTGTGTGTGTGTGTGTGTGTGTGTGTGTGTGTGTGTGTGTGTTTGCACACGTGCGTGCCTTTGATGTGAAGTTCATGACTGTATAGTTTCACATGGCTCAGTTTTTGGCACCCACCAGCTATGATAGAGCAAATGATCTAACTGGGTGGGGAAAATTATTTCTAAAACATACAAATCATGTAACACTTCATTACTCAAAGATAACATTTCAAGTCATGGTTTTAGTTGTGAATCAGTGATATTATAGCAACAGGACTGTAGTACATTCAGACACTACATTATATTCTTTCTGAGAAAAATTCTTTCAAAATAAGTTTATATTACAGACACTAGAATTTAATATATAACAATGTATGAATATAGAAGTTTGAGCTGTGGTTTCTAATAAATCAATTACAGGCAACATACAGTAAATGTGCTAAGGAGACCTCAATGTTCCATTCCATCATCCAGCTTTTCTATTCTATAGCCAGTGTTCCCTGACACCCTAGTCTTTACTTGCTCGGAGTCTCAAATGCACAGGGTAAGTATTTTTACTTTTTAATACAAGACCTTTTTGTATTGACCAGTTGTAGAGACTATGCCATATACAATAACAACATGAATCATAAAATTCCAGTCATTAAACTTTATGAATATAAAGGCCATTGGGGAAAAACTTGAAAGCTTAATAAAGACCATGGTAAAACTTCTATACATATATAGAAATACAGAGACAATGTTAGACAATTACAATGACTAATCATCTAAGTATACTAATTCTTACAGAATGAAGTTATAAATTATTTGAAATCTTAATCAAGTTCTGAGTAGGATTAAAGTGGATACAGATGCAATAATAAATGAATCAAGGAGTTTTTTCCAAAAAGAGAAAAGATAGTTTTATATGAACATACAAATGGAAGGAAAGGGTTTTGCTTTATAAACATGACTACAGCAACCTAAATTTTGTAAAATCAATTTCATAGCAGGTGAATGAGCTCTGGGCACAAGATGCAGACAGTAAAACATAACATATGACCCTCACATATGAATGAGCCTCTATACACCAGCTGGCAATTCATGGCAACAATGCCACTTTGAGGCAAACATTGTCTATGTAGGAAGTTCCAGGCCAACACCAAATGTATTATGAGACCTTATCTTGAAACAAGTAGCAAAAAAGTCAACTGCAATGTAAATCAAAACAAAACAAAAACAATCAAAGAAACAGAAATGAATTAGTACATGTGTGTATAAGCTAGTGTTCATAGCTATGAAATAATAGCAATGAACACTATCAAATCAAAGATTTTCAGAGTAGCTCACAGATTGGCATGTATTCAAAACAATATATGAAATGTGGCATTTTTAAGTACTTAAAAGTAGAAGGACAGATTGCTCATAAATTATCTCCTGGTGTTTCCAATGAAAAAAATGTGGTACCCTTCCCAAACTGTTGTATGCTGTAGCCACCCCACTACAGATTCAAATCTAGGCTGACTCAACCAGAATGAAGTGGCTAGGGTGAATACATTCTTCCTCTCCTGTCAGTGACTTTGATGATGTCATGAAGAAACATGAGAAATTTGATGAAAACAACAGCAATAATTCTCTTCCTCAGAGAACAGAGCTGTAATGTTGGAGAAAAATATTTAGGAATGTTAACTAGTACCTAGCTGCTCAATAAAACCCTGAGAATTCTAACAATAAGTGTATACTCCAAGTATATTCATGTGTGTGTGAGTGTGTGTGTGTGTGTGTGTGTGTGTGATTTTTTTTTACCAACTGTAGTCCATGCTGTTCCTTCTTCAAGACTATTTATGTGGAAAGACACCACCTTGTCCTGCTTCATACTTACACAGGTCATTGCTGGCATATACCATTATTTTGTTTGCTTGTTTGTTTTACATATTTCTTAGTTTAATTTTGGAGGTGGTTTTTAAAACAGAATCTCTCTATCTATCCATGGCTATTTTTGAACTCACTGTGTTGACCAGATTAGCACTGAACTCACGATGTTCTTTCTCTGTCTTCCAAGTGCTCAGATTAAAAGCATAATCCACCATGTCTGGCAAACACACACACACACACACACACACACACATACAAACACACACACTATAATTACTGTAGTAATATAATTACTATAATGTATATGTATTATTATACAAACTGTAAATGAAAATAACTACACACTAAAAATAATCAGACCCCAAACATGTACTTCTCAGTGAACTTCAGTATAAGCAGAATAGCCACTTGCAGCAGAAACTGAGTTTATATTGAATTGAATTTTATTAATATTGAATATTATTTTTAAATCCCCATACACATCCAAATATAAAAATCCATGACAGAGTTAGAACTAAAAAGCAATGAGCTTTATGTCTTCTTTCATAATCCATGTATGTCTAATATCTTCACATACTCCATTCAGTAATATTCAGTCTTGCTTATTATCTTCTCTACACGTTATACTGTAACAAAGTATACATTAGTTTACATATTGCATATGGGGAGGAATATATGTCTATTTTTCTATCTAATATTATTTGCCCTTACTTAATATTATACATTCTAAGTGCAATCATTTTCCAGAAAATTTATGGTTGAGCTTTTCTTAGAGAAGAACAGTATTCTGTGGTATGTATACCATGCTTTCACTGTTGATGGATTGATGGACATGAGGTTGATTCTAATTCTTTGCTCTAGTGAATAAAGGAACACTAAACATAAGGGTGCAAATAACTCTATGGTAATGTGTGAAGTTCTCAGGCATATGACTGCGAACGAAATAGCTGGGTCATATGGTAGTTCTATTTGTAAATTTTGAGAAATATCCAAACTGATTTCCATAATTTTTGTATTTCATATAATAAAATACTAAGTTTACTTTTAACTACAGTATAACTTAATCACATCCCTCTTTCTGTATCCTCCCTCCAACTCCCTCAATACTCATTCCCTCTATAAATTAATCATCTTGCTTTGATAATTACTGTTATATACACAGCCATAAACACAACCAAGATGCCTACAAATGCATATGTATGTATCTTGCACAGTGCCTTTATTACAGCTTATATGTTTAAAAATTCAGGGCTTCCACAATTTCAAAAATATTTAATGTAAATTAAAACCTTTTGTTGAGAATTTTATACGAGTACTATATTTCAGTTATTACTCTCTCTCATTGTTCCCTGCAGCTCCTCTTGTGAGCCCCTATGCTCTCTTCAATTCATCATCTCCTTTTTAATGATTATCTCATACACACACACACACACACATACACACACACAATTATTTTCCTTTGTGTATAATCAATTATCAGGCATTTAAATTCAGTTCCATGTATTTGAATACCACAGTGGTAAAATTAATTATTGAAGCTAAAACTATCTCTGGCTAGTGTATCTAACTAAATAGTTTATATTTTTACTTTAACATATGTTTATTTTGTTCACTAGAGATATGAAGAACTAGAGGCTGGAGTGCTGGATCAGTAGTTAAAAGCATATACTGCTCTTTGCAGAGCACCCAAATTTGGTTCCCACCTCACAGGTGGAGCTGATCACAACCCCCAAAAAACTTCAGGTTCAGGTGATGCAAAGCCCTCTTGTAGCCTGCAATTATATACACATACCCATACATAAACACACACAGCCAGACACACACACCTTTTAAAGTTAATTAATCTCACAGCCAATTCCCTGTTCCTCTGGCTTTTACAAATCATTGTGCTCTGTCTTCCATAGAGTTCTCTGACCTTTAGGTGTAGGAATTGTTTGCATACATATCCAGAGACTGGACACCACATCTTCTATAGGGGTCTCTGTTACAAAGAGAAGTTTCCTATGAATGTGTGTTTAACTGTAGACATATATACATATAACAATGATTAATGAAAACAGAGGGATGAATCTGAAAGCAAAGAACAGTAGATGGGGGAACTTGGAGGATGGACAGGGATGGGCAATGATGTGATTATAATATAATCTCAAAAACACAGAAAAGCATTAAAAGTTAATGTAAAAATAATAAAATAAATCTTAAAATAATGCAAACCCGAATTCCTGATTTCTATCTACTTTGCTTTGACCATGTTTTTTCTTCATCTCAGCAAATGACAAATTCATTTTTTCTAAATATTTTATTCCAAACATATGACATAAATTAGCTGAGGAATTTCCATTTTGTGGACTTCACTATGTATTTAAAATACATTGATGAACCAAACAAGCAAAGGTTTTTCCTTGGTAGCAATTAGATTTCAGCAATACTCACAGCTCCCCCATATTGTTCTTCAACGTCCTTCATAGCCACATCTATTTACAAATCTGTTTATGTCCTTTCAAACACTGTGTACATTGCCAATGCTTCTTTCAGTCTCATCTCCATCATAGAGGTCCATTTGGTCCTTGGTACTCTATAGCAGTGCTTCTCAACCTTCCTAATGCTCTGACCCTTAAATACATTTTCTCATGTGGTGGTGACCCCCAACCATAAAACTATTTTCATTGCTACTTCATAACTGTAGTTTTGTGACTGTTATGAATCATAATTTTCATATCTGATGTACAGCATATCTAATATTTGACCTGTGTGGGGGTTGTAACTCACAGGTCAAGAATAGCTGCTCTAAAACTTCATTTTCCTGTACCACTTGGAAGGACTCTTGAAATAGTATAGAAATGTGATTATTCTGTTTACAGTGTTTTTCTGGATTTTCATCTCCCTCAGACCAAGAATTCAAATGCTTTTCTTGGCCTCCATGCTTGTAAATGGCCTGCCTTCTGCTTGCTTTCTGAACTTCTCTCTTGCATTTATCTCCTAGTACATCCTATACCATCCACAATGAACACTGTACAAACCAAAGGTATTGCCACCCCAAGACTTTTGTCCAACCTGGATTACTCTATTCTTAGAGGTTCCTATGATTCACTTTCTCATTTCATTCACATCTGTCCTCAAGTGTCAGCCTGTCTAGAGTAATTTTTCCTAAACTTCTGTACGAAATAGTCCCTAGCCCAGCCTTATTTTCCTCAATGCAATTTTAAATGTTCTTTATATATTTATGATGACTTCAAGTATTTATTATAATAGCAAGCAATTATTGTTATTGCTCATCTCTTCCATGAATGGGAGCTCCAGGAGGCAAGATTTAACTTATTTTTAATGTATTCCCAGTACTTCAAGTAATTATATATGTACATATATACATATATATTATATATACATATATATGTGTGTATGCATGTGTATGTATATATGTATGTATGTATATATATCTGATAGTTACTAAATAGTCATTGGACTGTTTATTTAAAATAGAACATAGTTAGCTTATCTTACCTACTTATTGAAAGAAACGATTGAAAGAAAGGTTTGCTTGGTTTCTTTAAATACATTCGTCTATTTTTTTTTGTACCAAAAAGAGAATCTTCTTTCACTGTTTACATCTTCTGTGAGCATATCTACCAACTCTTATTTATACAAATCTTTCTTTATATATTATTTAATATCTTAAGGTAGTCTACTATCTTTGTTCAGCTTAGTTAATACTCATGGTCTGTCTCACAAATCTAAAGAACTAAGATGTGGAATAAAAGTTACACGGAATTTTTACCACTGAGTAAATGCTGAGAGGCCTTTATTTAAGTTCAGGGACCTGCATATAATTGTTTAATTCTTGTCTTTTGAGTGATGGTTAGGATTCTCTGATTTAACATATTGATTTTATTTCTCATTTTTAATTTTTTTCTATATTGGTGGTTCTTTTCTCCCCACTGGTCATAGCTTTTACTTTTTGCTCATACTCCTAAGAGAAAAAGAGAAGGGAATAGTTTATTATATGTTTCAAGGAATTTTTGATGGGATTTTTAGAGAAACAAAACTGGGTTACATTTTAATATCTGGGGTATTTGTCCCTTCGACATATATATCCTCTCAAGCTTCTTCCTCTTACTGCCCTTGCTTGAGTGTTAAAGTTCTTTGCATAGAAAAGATGCAGGCTAGCTATCCAGTAAAGAAAGCAAAACTGTATGCCAGTGACATATACCTGAGCTTTTAGCCTCAAAGTCAGTAGATAATTTTGTATTGGCATAATAACCATATTTTCTCCATACCTTGTTCTTAAATGTCTGTTTATGGTAGTTTAAATGCTCAACCAGTTTATCTGGCAAATGTTTACTTATATAGTCTCTGGAGAGATTTAGTTACTTCCTCCTATCCCCGAGGTTCTTGTGAACTGCAGGCACTTAGCAGTATGTAGGTAGGATTTTGATGTCTTTTCATAATAAACAAGGACCAAAGGTAAAAAGCATTAGAGCTAGATAGAATCTTGGAAATTATGTAAAGCAACATTTTTCTTCATAGACAAAATAGTAATATTCTGTAAAGCTTAAGTAATTTTCTGATGGTCAGGTGGACATTGAACAGCACATCTGTCCCCTGATGAATATTTTTTGATTTTATGTTTCTGCCAGAGATCATTATTGATTATAGATCTAAGTTGATTCAGAATTTTCCAAAGGGAAATCTGGATACTTTGAAATAAAATGTTAAAATATTATACTTCAAATTTGGAGGTCTCCAATTTCGGCTGAGTAAAATAGGTGTGCATGTCATGAATGTGCCAAGACTAAAACAAGCAATCTAGAAACAAACCTATAAACCTGACTTCTTATCAGCATCTACATGCCAGGTTGTCATCTCTACAACTGTAATAGTGGAGCACATTTGAATGAAAGATGTTTTCTGTTAGTCTGGCTTTGTAGACAGGATTTCAGATTCTTCATTCAATGGTCTCTTTAATATGGATTGCCTACAGCTAGTGAAAAACTGGTTTCATTCCTTTTTCTAAAGGTCATGTAAACATGTATGCTTAGTGAATTAGATGCAAATTTAATTCCCTGGGCTCAGTGCTTCCTTGTTAAGTTCCTTTCTTATTCTTCACATGTAAGCCCACATCTGATGGCAGAATATTGACTTTGGAGCTAAGGTAAAAATCACAATAAAAATCAAAATACTTGACATTTGCTCTGTGAAGCAAACTGAGAAAGAGTTCAATGGAAAGAAACAGTCTTTATAGAAATATTTTGGTGCTATTATTGCTCTTCTTTTATTAGATATTTGAATAGCTTTTCCCTTTGTTGACCTTCTCTTTTTTGATCAGTCTCAACACAGGATATTGAATTAAATTAAAGATATTTAAATACAGCACTTGATTAAAATTATGAAGAGATGGAATACATAATAAAATTCAAAATGTATCTGGCTGTATAAACTTAAAAGATGTTTAGAAAATAGTATGTCCACTACGATTCCACTTTTGTTGGTGGATACAAACTAAATAGTATCAAAATATTAGTGATGTGCGTCTGAGTAGTAAATGGCTGAAAATTTTACATTTTTCTTTGTGCTTCTTTTGTTTTTGTAAATTTACTACAGTGAGTAATACTATCCTTTGTTCATTAAAAAACAGTTGTTAAAAATTATCATTTCCAGCATTTATACTCTTGGATATGTGTTAGTCCTTATCTTGATCTGAAAACACAAACTGGTTTTGATTTAAAAGCAGAACAAGTCTAAGTCTAAATTAAGCTCAAGAATTCACAATCAATGTGTTTCTTAACATCATGATGGTTCTGAAACTACAGCACTACAGGTGGAAGCTGTGTGTCAATCTCTGCTTTGTTCAAAATTATGCACTAGAAAATGAAATGATGTCTTAGTTGTTTTCAGTGAAACAAAACCAACAATCTTATTAAAGTATAGAAGTACCAAAGCTTTATTGAGAGGAGTTGGTTCTTTTTAATGTCAAACTAACAGTAGGATAAGTTAAGGAAAATGTTTAAAATATTTGAAAGTCCATTGCTTCAAATAATAGAGCAATTTTTCTTTGTTTAATTGAAGACAAACGATCTATTTGACATTTTCTTCTTTGTATTATTTAGAATGAATTCCACAAATACTGAGTTAAATGTATGTGCTTATTTGTGGCTTTTGAAACATAAAGAAAACTCCTTTTTAAACTAAAAGATTAGTTCAATTTAAAGTTCTAGTAGCAAAGAATTAATTCACACTGCTTTGTAAACACATCTATGTAGAGTTACAACACTAGTTTAAAATTTTACTAATTTAATAATAACAGGACAACATTTTTCAATTTATAAATCTAATAACCAGTGAATTTGAACATTTTCCCATATGTTTATTTGCTAATTATCAACTGTCTGTTCATCCTTTTTTTTTTTAAAGCATATTAGTGTCTGGATGTTTTCTTATGAATTTTTATAAGCATTTACACATTAATTAACCCTGTCCTAGAAATATTTTCTCTGAGTATTTTTAGCTTATGATTTTCCATGCTGTAAAATGTTGCACTTCTTATAATTAAACTTGTTAATATACTTCACAATTTTTTCTATTCTTTGAAATGCATTGCCCTGCGGCACGTCCACAGTCGCAGGAACACAAGCGTGTGCATAGCACGCCATAGCCAAGGATTCTTTTGAAACTTTATCCACATAGTCTCTGTATTCTTCAAAATACTCACTTAAGTCCATAATGAACTTGGGAGTCATGTGAATTTTACTGAAGATTTTGTAAAGCTGAAAATGGGAGATATACCTGCTGCATGGCAAAGCAGTATGACTCCACTAGGAATTCCTTTCTCCCCTAATTTTACATTATACACATTTATTTTCCTCTTTCTCTTTTTCTTGTTCCCTCTTCAGGTTCCCCTTTCTTTCTCTCTTTCTTCTTTCCTTTCTTGCTTTTTCTTCCTTCCTTGTTCCTTCCTCCCTTCCTTCCTTCCTTCTTTCTTTCTTTTTTCTCCTACCCCCTCAGTGTCCAAATTCTTTCTGATTTCTGAAACAGGTCCGTGCTTTCTCCTAAGCATGTTTGTGGAATATGAATATGGGCAAAAAGAGCTATTTTTAACTAAACTATATTTTGAAAATTCAATCAATGATTTTGTGTAATTTTCAATAGTATTTGTTGTGGAGGCTTGCTTCTAACTCTGTGCAACTAATCAAATTATAAACCCAACAAAAATTATTCATTCTGTAGGGAAATTTTCATTTGCTAGGAAAAGCTCATCTTCCCCTCTGAGTCTTACACTGATTTCTTTTTCATTTGAGTATTATTCTTAAAATTCAGACTTTTATTATAATTGTAATCTATTTTTAGATATATAGTGCTAAAAGGTCTTTGCAAGATAGGCAGGAGCTTAAAATTTTTCATAAAACATACTTAATTGGTTGATTAGCTTATACTTATTACTTGAATGTATACTTTATCTATCTGCTTCTAAAAATCTCAGTGAAATAAAGTAGAAAAATAATATAAGGCATCACAACATAATAAAAGAGATAAACTCAAAATACTACATGAAACTTCAAGTTATTAAACAGCATTTTATTTGTATGTGAGATGGTTTTGTTAGGGGACGAGCAAATGTGGGTCCTGAATTAAAACAGGAGACACACTTCTCACCAGGGCAAAAGCACTTGTAGAGAATGAAGCCCATGGAGTTCTCAATGCCCTTCTGTCTAGTCATTCCCTGGCATGAAACTGCTTTGCAGCTCAGGTAGATAGTCTACTAACTGAGGGCACCATGCTTCTGAGTGTGGGCTAGGGTAGGGCTTTCATGGGTAACATTTTACTAATAAAATAATGCTAGAGTTTGCTGTGCATATTTGTTGATGTTGTTGTTATTATTACATCACAGTAGTTAGATTTTCTTTTAACCAAAAATATGAAACCAAGAAATATAATTGTTATAAAACTTCTTGGAGGCTGACTTGCTTACGATAATATCTAAAAGCTTCAGAAAAATAAATGACAAGAGGTCTCCTCCTCCTCCTCTTTATCTTCTTCTTCCTCTTCTTCCTTTGTTAGAGGTTTCTAGTATCATGCTACTGAAAAAAAATCATTAAGAATCATATTCCAGAGAGCACATTATGACATCTTTCTCTAAACCTCATGTGGATCAGTAGGTAAAATAGAAATTGTGGAATATTTTATACTCAAAGTATTTAAAAGATGGATTATACCTAGAAATCTCAGAAGCTGAAAGAAACTGATTTGAAAGATATATTTTTCAACAATGCGTGTACTCACACACACACACACACACACACACACATACACACATACACACACAGGGGTGGGGAAGGAAGGAGGGAGAAACGAACTGAGAAAGAGATGGGGGCTGTATTTTGTTTAGACATTGGCAAAGAAGTGATTTACTTTACTTTGTTTGTAGGAGTGTAAATACAGATTTCATTTCAGAAAGTACATAGAATTTGAAAGTTATGCAGTTCAGAATTTTCAGGCCAACTCATAAAGACCTATTTCTCTGGATTATCTTTAAAAACATATGTATACATGTGTGTCTTTTGTCATACTTTGCTTTTGTTATAAAATGTGACATAGTAAAAGCAATAAAAGAACCAGAGCAAAATGGTCTGTACACAAGTTGGGAAAAAGCATGAAAGAACAAATAATTTCCATTCACTTTGTAAAGCAAACCATTGTATTCTTTATGCTATTTTTAGTAGTCTCTCTCTTTCTTTCTCTCTCTCTTTCTCTTTCTCTTTCTCTCTTTCTCTTTCTCTCTCTCTCTTTCTCTCCCTCTGTCTCTCATGAACTTGGAGGGGTTGGAAGGACACTTTAAGGAAATGGAAATATGATTAGTTCACAAAACCTTTAAAAAGTTATATCTTTATAAAATCAAATTAATGGCACAAAAGAATAAGGAATGAGAAGATGCATTTAAAAATCACATAGGCCATAATGTGTGAATAGGGTTGCAAAATTTTACATACTACGTTTATCTGTAGACGACACCATTCAGATCAGGGTTTGAACATATGAAAATTGATTGTTGCATTACTCCCTAATTGTGCATGGCCAATTCTTCTGAGCAGAGAAAAGGAAAACTGCAGATTTGTCTGGGATTTTTTCCCCATAATCTAAGATCCAATTTCAAAACTTGCCTGGAAGTGCAGCACATTTTATGCAATGAAATACAAAACAATTCTCACACTTGGGTTCATGCACAAACCAGCAAGTTGGATGTCAGTAGTTGGTGTCTAGACATGGAGAAACTATTACCTCAGTTAAGGTAGTCCAATACTTTTCTTTTCTAAGAAGTAGTGCACTTTATGATCTCAAAGTGTAGGTAGGGTACCTGGGAAGTGACAGAAAAACAATTCCCAACTGGGCAGTAGTTTTCAAACACTGTGAATCCTCAGAGGACAGAAGAGCAGAAGACTTTCATGAGGTCTAAGTAGGTATAAACCTGAGAAGGTTGTATAGAAAAGAAGAATTCCTCATTTCTATGTCATCATGAGAAAAAGGAACATAACAGAGTCAATCCTTTCCTTTAAGGGTGAATAAATTAGTGAAGATATATAAATTTATATATAACTAGTGACTAATATATGTTTATATATTACATATTTATATATAATATTTACATATTTGTATATTTTTAACATTTTTTTTATTAAAACCAGGCTGCCTTGAGACTCATGAGTTGTCTACACACTTGAATAGGTACTGAGAGAAGTGGCCTGGATTCTGGCTTCAAATGTCCCAGTTCCCTTCCTCTCTTCATGGACACCATTTCTGATTGCATTGCCTGGCCTCACAGGCTCCATCATGTCAGGCTTCCTGTGGCCTAGACTTCAGACATTTCCTGCCAGAACCTGCACACCTGTAAACAAAGGGGGCCAGCTCTTACCTTTCTATCTCACTGGACTTGTGCAATCATGAAGCCACAAACATACACCATTCTGGTAATTAAGAGGCATGTAAAGAAAGTAGGTACAAAATGAACTGATCTATTAAAAACAACCACTAACCAACCATATAAGCAACACATGATTTGGGGAGTAACTCATAAGCTGTTTATGTATGTATGAATGTATGTATGTATGTATATATGTATGTATGTATGTATGTATGTATGTATATGTATAGATATATATATAAGGAAACATACACTGAGGTGGCTATTTGCCTAATTGAGATGAATACAGAATATGCACTCAATTGCCAGGTTCAGAACTCAGACAATAGTAAGAAGGCATATTACACTTGCGTGTCCAGATCTGAGTGGCCCTGATCTTAACATTGTTAATTACACCTGTGGTTCCTTGGGCTGGGCTTTAGAAGGCAGTCTGAAACAATGCCAAGTAAGATTTTACCTTGCCAGGCAAACTAAATTAAAAATGAAGAGGAAGAGAAAGGAGAGACCCTGAAGATGACCATGGTCTCTCAACATTAACTTGATACGTTTGACTATAAAATAGCAGAGGTGACTAATGATGGCAAAAAAATAATTTTGTGAATGTACCTAGTCTTGTTTGTGGTTTCTGCTCTATAATCTCTAAGGCCTTTTTCAAATAAAAGGTGACCAGCATCAATAGCTTTGGATATTACAGCTGTGTTACCTGGGGCTGGGCTTTAGAAGGCAAGTCTGAACAGATGCTTATAGCATCCTGATGAAGTGGTAGAGCAAGGAGGAGGACTTGGAATTTACAACCCAAGAAAGCAGGAAGTGTTACTGCCCCCTTTTCTGTCTGTCTTCACTACTGACAAGGCCCACAGGGAAACTGCAATGTTCTCAAAGCCAAATTAATGGCACAAAAGAATAAGGAATGAGAAGATGCATTTAAAAATCACATAACCCATAATGTGTGAATAAGGTTACATACTATGTTTATCTGTAGACGACACCATTCAGATCAGGGTAAGTAGATTACCTGGCAATAGCCACTTTCTATGGACCTAAAGGGGCCCTGCCTCTCACACCGCTTACCTTACATCACTCCGTTAATGGAGTCTGATGAGTAGATGCACAACTTACTGAAAATCTGCAGGTTTTTAAATTTTTGATTTTACTACTCAGTCCAAACATTTGTTTCTTATTTTAATGAGGAATATTAGAATCATTTCATAAAACATGTTTAGTCATTCTTAGAACAAATACTGAGTTTAAATATCAAATGAGTAAAATCTTGGTTGTGTAAGATTGCTTTTAACTTATCTTTTACTCCAGATACAGAGAGTCATGTTACATATATTAATGAATTTGAAGAACCATTGGGCACAGTGCACAATTTCTAGATCAGTTAAACCAAGGTTTAAAATCTCAAATCTCTTTCTCTAGGTGACTGATTTTACGTGACAGAGCTTCAGATTTCTCTTTTGTAAAATAAGCTGGGTGGTGCCTATTATAATTTACAAATTATTTTGCTTATCCCTTTGTGTTCATAGAGTTTCTGTGCATTGAAAATGAAACCAGTGGTCTAAAACTATGTGCCAGAAAAGAGGGGATTACGGTATAGGATTGGGGAGCGAGGCTGGCTTAGAAATTGCTTGACTTATGCAACTAAGGAGGCTGCCATTTACTTTTTCAATTACTCTATGCAGAAATATGGGGCCAGAGTTGCTTAATGATGAGTTATGAGTACTTGATATATTCACAGTTTAGACGCTGAGCAAAGCAGAGCAAAATAAGTGGATAATGACTCAAACCAACAAAGAGTTAGCTTCACTTGAATCAACAGCTGAATAAGTACCATAATAAAGGTGCAAAGCCCTATGCGGATAATAGAAAGAGAAATGGAGTTGGTGCAATATCTGACCATACTCAGAAACAGATAACAAATGATATGAGCTGTGATTACAGGTTCAGAGGAAAAAAGTTAAAGAGTGTAGCAAGCAGCTGTACATTAACATTCCTAGAAGCCAAGTGTTCGTGTGAAGTTTTACAGCTGATTGAAATCACTTAACCTGGTGATGGAGGCACATGCCTATAATCCTGGCATTCAAGTGGTTGAATCAAGAAGATCCCAAGTTCAGGGCTACCATGGGACATATGGTGATTTCAGGACAACCTGGCTTACACAGTAAGTCCTTGTTGTGAAACATTCAAATTATTTTAAATAGTATGTGTAACACATAAACAAATTGTGCCAATGAGTCACAAGTACCCAATGAACAGCCAATTTGACATAGTCAATATCCACCTGTTTCAACCTATTTTTTACTATATCATTCAGTGTAAATATGCAAATATTATATATTTATTTTGTGTGTGAGTATATATATGTGTGTGTGTTTGATGTATATATATATATGCATACACACACACACATACAAACACACACTCAACAAATACAGCTCCTTTAGATTCTGTGGCATCTTTTCCATTCTTCCTTCAGAGTATCCACTGTGAGGCTCAACATTATACAGTCGGATTCCCAGACCTGTTTGTACATTTCATACTCACTTGGTACATTTTGATATTTCATATCTGAGTGATGGCCCCACCTCTACTATAGATCAGAGTTAATTTCTCAGTACCAAGAACTGGGTAGGGTTTTGTTGGGAACAGAAGTGAGGAGCATGTTGTGTACTCCCTTCTGGGTTTTGTTTTGCTAGGATTATTATAGGTATAATTTGCCTCAGTTATTTACGCAATAAACCTTACTGATTATTTTCTTTATCACTGAATAATATCTAGTAGAAGCCATTTAGCAAAAGTGGACAAGCCTCTAGCTTGCCGGATTGTGGTTTTCTTACGTTTGGGTTGTTACTAAATGTACTGATGGCTCTAATTATCCCGATGCCATCAGTTCCCTATATTATGGGTCATGTTTATTGTTCTAAGACCTTTGTGTTATATCAGCAGATTATATGCAAACTATTGCTTCTGAATCAGTTGGTTATAAATATAGACTGTTTTATAAAAGAAAAAGAAAGAAAGAAAGAAAGAAAGAAAGAAAGAAAGAAGCCATATGGTTTTCTTCTCTTTTTTTTTCTAGCTCCACTAGCTTTAATTGAATCAAAAATGGAAATGTTTATCATAGTCATCTCAGAAAATGACTGGCAGAACTCATGTTAATACACGTTATATTCTATTACAGCAAATTTCAAGCCAAAATACATTTCTATAAAAGAAAAATTATTTTCCAGCTTTAGCATACAAGTAGAGTTTCAAGTACTATTTAATTTATTCATTCATTAGTGGAAAATTAAGGAATATTTGACATTTGAGCAGGCAGAGAGAAGATTGATAAAATTTGAATTTGGAATGGGAAAAAGGATTTGCTACAATAAGGAATGCTTTGAGACACACATTAAGTATGAAAATCTTTTCTAACATTAAAAAATTGATCAAAATCTTTTTGCTTGTTAAGTCCTAGTCTAAATAAAATCTCCTTTGGGATGCTGGCCACAAAAGCTTTGATAGTCTCCTGCCCACTGCAGAATTAATGAGCTCCCCCTTGAAACTTTTAGCTCAGTAAATTCCTTATAGTTCTTATATTGTCTTGTAATTGATTACACGCTTGTCTTCATACTAGCCGATGCATTACTTACAGCTGAAACTATTACATCCCATCTCCCAATATTAGGAATAACAGAAATATTATACTTTGAAATCTTTATTTAAGTTTTACTCTGTCCTAGGCATTGCACAAAGCAATTTGCATACAACTATATCAGCTAACCTTTGCTATGCTGTGCTGTGTTAGGAATTATACTATGACTCTCACTATTTTACAAATGAGGTAACTGGTTACTAATGAGGCTCGTTGCCCTGGGTTTCATTAGTGAGCTGTGAAGCTTGGTTGCAGTCAAAATATGTATGACTCCAAAGAACACATCTTGGGATCTGCCTCCTGTTCCTAAACAAGCACAATGCCTGATGCTTGCTAAAATGCTCAAGAGCTATGTCTAGGTGGTAAATTGAGAGAAAGGAATGTAAGGTAGAGAATGTTTCAATAATATGCTAGAAGTATAAGCAAACTTGCATGGCTTCCATGTGGTTTAAAAAAAAGAGTCTGTCTGTGTATCAGGGAAGAACCTTCACAGTGTTGGCAAAATAAACAGCCACTTGGAGTCTTCAGAAAGGGATTTGCCCTGCATATGTTTAAAGCAGAAACTCCTTAGGGCACCTCTGCAAACGTGCATCCGCCCAGACTTGAAAGGCAAGTTGGTCCAACCCCGGTAATGACGGTAGGACCTAGCATGACTACAGAGGCACCACATCCAGCTCTCTAAACAATTTCATCAGCATCATCCCCAAGCCTCGTTTAATCTTAAATAGCAAGGAGGTCTTACAACCAGCTCCTGGAACACGGCCAAGCTCCTAACAGTACCTGTTGCAACAGGTCCCCTGATTTTGGACACGTGCTCAGAATGGATGATGGCAGGAAGCAAAGATACTGCTGCAGGGGGTGCCGTAGTGAAGTAAGGATGCACCGAGTGGGCAGAGGAAACATGTTAGCCGACAAGTCAGGGCCAGATGGCGGTGAGGAGGACCCAGCACCGGTAGCAGCAGCAAGCAGTAGTGGTAGCAAGCCGCAAAAGGCTAATCTGCTGTAGGTTTTATTGTCAAGAGAATTTGGCAGAACTTCCATAGCTAGAGGAGGGATTTCAGAGGTGGAGCCAGAACACTTGAGGTCACAGTGACCTACTCTGTGAATAAAATCTGAGACTGTTTCTGCACAGCCCAGCCTAGCAACAGAGAAGTTAGCCCTGCTTGACAACTTTGGAGCAAACTCATCAAGCTGACCTGCTATGTTTGGGTGCTGGCTGCCGGTAAATAGACCAATGCACGAAATGCTTTTTGTGATACAACCATCAGGAATGGAAAAATGAATCACTCACTTCCTAAATTTGTAACCTGCTCATCAAAAATAACATGACAATTGGCAGAAGTTGCCCCAATGAGCACTCTGGTGGTTTCTGCCTGACTCTTCTACTTAAATGTGTCTTTTACCCTCCCATGTTCCTTGTGGCTCACAACACCCACTATGTTGCCTAGGCACTGGTTGTTTGATAATAGGTCTTTACCTCTCATGCTATATTGATTCAGACTTTCCGAGAATACTTACTGAAGTGTGTGCTGTGTAATTAAAAATATCCGGTTTCGATAATTCAGCAATACAAAACTGACTCGGTTAAAAATTGGGTAAAGGATCTGAATAGGCATTTCTCCAGAGAAATGATACAAGTGTCCAACAAGCACATGAGAACATTCTGAGCACTGCCGATCATTGTGAAAATGTAAATTAAAACTACACTGGAAGTTTACTCCCATTGTAATGGTTTTAGTGGGAGAAAGAGCAAACGAGACCACAGGTGTTGGTGAAACTGAGAGAAACTGGGATCTTAGGTACCACTGGGGGAATGTAAAGATGTGTAAATGATATGAAAAGCAGGGTGGCCTTCCCCAAAATAAAGATACAACTATCCCATTACCGAACAATTATACTTCTATTATGTACCTTAAAGGATTAAAAATATAAGCTCAAGTATACCTGGTTCATAGCGAGAAGTGTGATTTGCCATACCCAGACAACAGAAGCAACTCCAGCAGGTATCTATGCATCCAACAGATAGAAAATGAATGGTATAGAGTTGAAGAGGAGTATTCTTCAAGATGCAAGTGGAAAGGGGTCTGGCATATGTTGATGAATCACAATGACAACATGTGAAGGGAAGTAACTGGAGAACAGAAAGCCAAATGTCTTCAGTGCTAATAGGTACACCAAACAACAGAATTCAGGGACAGAAAAGTAACAATGAAGAAAAGAGGAATAACAAGGAAAACTTTGGATCGAAGAGATAGCTAAGAGGAAAGAGCATTGGCTGCAACTCCAAGGGATCTGGGTTTGGTTTCCAGAACCCACATGGTGCTTTACAACTGTTCAGAATTACTGTTCCAGGGGAGCCAATGCCCTGTTCTGTCTTCTTTGGGCAATAGACACGTACATGATACACAGAAATACCCATGGAGATACAGAGACAAATTATGGAGCAGAGACTGAAGGAAAGGCCATCCAGAGACTGCCCCACCTGGGGATCCATCCCACATTCAGTCACCTAACCCAGACACTATTATGGATGCCAAGAAGTGCTTGCTGACAGGAGCCTGATATAGCTGTCTCCTGAGAGGCTTTGCCAGTGCCTGACAAATACAGAGGCGGACGCTCTCAGCCATCCATTGGACTGAACACAAGGTCCCCAGTGGAGGAACTAAAGGAGCTTGCAGCCCACAGGAGCAACAATATGAACCAACCAGTACCCACAGAGCTCCCAGGGACTAAACCACCAACTAAAGAGTACACATGGAGGGACCCATGGCTCCAGCTGCATAAGTAGCAGGGGACAGCCTTGTTGGACATCAATGGGAAGAGAGGCTTTTGGTCCTAAGAAGGCTCAATGCCCCAGACCAGAGGAATGCCAGTACAAGGAAGCAGGAGAGGGTGGGTCAGTGTGCAGGAAGAGGGGGTTGGGATAGGGGGTTTTCAGAGTAGAGATCAGGAAAGGGGATAACATTTGAAATGTAAATAAAGAAAATATCTAATAAAAAACATAGATAAAACTCTCTAATATAAAAGAAAATTAATTCTGTGCTATGTATATATTCTCACAATACAATGTGCAAAGTACATTTATCCTTACATATTGTGCTTTACTATATAATATACTTGCATAAAGTTTTTATAAATAGTATATACTTTATTTTCCTCCATAAGTCTTAAAGAATTTTTAAATGACAGCTAATCTACATGTAATTATTGAATCACAAGTTATATTTTTAATGTAGCTATTGTGTAAGATGCACCTCTACTGAATTTATTCTCAATCTTTGAAAAGATTGGAAATGGCAGAAAGGTATAGTGCAGTACCTCAGATGCATACCATGAACTGAAATATGAGGTACATTATAAAAGCTAATGATCCAGATTCCCAAAAGTCTCTTCTGGATTAATAAGGTTCCTAAACATCTAAATCATAAATGGCATCTATATTTCCATATTGACAGAAGATCCATGAATAGCTCAGTACATTTTTAGTGGCCAAGACCCCAGCCAAACTTCTATTTCTGGAAAAAGGCAGGGGCAGGGGGTAGGGAAAGCTTTAATGGAAGTAGTCTTTATATCATTCATATTGCTTTATGAACTTTTACTGACAAAACAGGTCAAACTAAATGGCTCATATAAGTTTCAGGTAAGCATTATAAGCAGGAGTTTAAAAGGAAAATGCATGAAAGCCGTAATAAATTGGAAAATTCACCTTTATTATTTTCAAAAATTATGTCAATCTTCTAATCATCTGTCAATCCAGGCATCCCTTTGTCATACATTACAGAAAAGTTCAGCATTGTCTCCAGCCTCCTCCAAAGGCCCCCACGCCTTTCCCCCTTTTTAACATAAGGAATTCATTTTCTACTCTGAGTACCTTTTGCTGCAATCACATTCAATTCTGTGGATCTTGGTGACAAAGTATCCTTGAGAGCTATTACTGGAAATAGCAATAGGAAACAGTGGGACCTCAGAGCCTGTTAACTTCCTTATTTCAAAATCTTCACAAGAGAGTGTGGAAAGGTCACTGAAGGAAAGAGGGCCTATTTGAAAATGTCTCAGATGTCTTCTCACACATCACACCTGCTTTCCAGTCATACAAAAAAGAGATTCATTGCCTTGTTCTTGAAAAATGATAGGACTCAACCACAGAGAAGCTTGTCATTTTTGGTTGCTTTTATAATTACTTGGGTTCCTACCTCTTGACCATCTAGAATGAAAAAGAAAACGTTTTATATTCAATGTTTTTTGTGAATGTACATGTGCTCCCAACACACACACACACACACACACACACACACACACACACACACACCACAGGATTAGATGGTGTATGTGGCCCTTGTGATAGTAGACTGAATGTGCAAAGTATTGGCGTTTAACACAGGAAACCTCAGGGGTATTAGTGTTCTCCTGCTAAAAGAGGAAAGGCTTATCTTGCCAGTCTTTTTGTATCCTCCACAGAGATTCCTGGAGGTGAGTATGGTCTTGCTTTAACCCAAGGCTTCAGTATGTGATTCTTATCTCTCCTGTTCTATGAAAGACAGATCTGGCAGGGAATCGGAATGATGTTTGATTCTGTACTGAGAATTGTGATTTCAGTTGATAGCGCAATCAGAAAATCTGAGAACTATCCTCCATGACCTACCTGGAAACTTTGATCCTTTGCCAGCTATGGAAAACATTGATGAGTAACTGCATGCTTTAAAAGCTTCAATATGTTTAAGGAGAGAGTGAAAGAAAAATAGGTATATCTTGATCAAGACAGTCTGCCTCACAATTTCATTATTAGTTGCTTCCTACAATTTGAATATTTCTTAACCCTGCTCATTCCCTCTGCTGTGTTTGTGATTTGTTTTGTGGGAACACATGTGGAAGACTCCTCTGCCTTTGGTCAAACAACAAATACTTTCTACCCACCTACAATTTTTTTACAAGACATGCGTCATTGTTCAAGAGGAGCATTGGTGCCATAGCGTTTATACAATGCAGAACACTTTTTAGCTATGTCCTTGTAGGCTCCAACAAGTGTTGTTGTGTGGCTTAGGCATGGCGGTGTCCCCTCCAATGCTTGCTGAGCTTGAATTTTAATGAAATGTTCTTTATCTTAGTAGGCTGTGTTTCAGCAAATTCTACATAATTTAAAGCATTATTATACTGAGGTTTCCAAGTTTTTTTTTAATTAAATAAAGCAACTTAAATATTCATAACTTTAATTCTTGTGTTGCCTGAATCAATTGAAATACTATACATGACTATTTTTTGACTAGGCCAGGAGTGTTACAGTGAGAGACATGTCCTGTATCCTAAGGAGGCTACTTTTGTGATTTAATGTTTTATTATGTTAAAGATTTTACTTTTCTTGTATTGGGGTGACATTAGTTTGGTGATGGTCAAGGCCAGACGAGGCTCTCTATTTAGCAATGTAGATAGTTCTCGGAATTCTGGGCTATGAGTCAGATTGCGACAAATCCCTTTTGCTTTCTCTGCTTGCTGCTAATGGGTAGATGGAATGATTAAGTAAGTAATTACTGCAGGCTTGGTGTCATGTGAGAAATAAAAAAGGGTGTGTCCACCGTCTCTCTGTTTAACAAAGTTTACAATCTTACTATTAAAATCAAAAGAGCAGACATGAGATAAGAACACAAGAGGAGTTCAATTAAGATCTTTCACCAAAAAAAAAAAAAAGGCTTACAGTGGAAGCTGTATTTACAATGGGTCTCAAATACAGAATCCAGACTGAAACTTAGAAAACCAACATTCACCAGATGAGCTGCAGAGTGATTCCATCAGAGTAGGATGATGGTGTGAGTGGAGAATGAGAAGTGTACTGAGTGACAAAAGAGGAGGTAAAGAGGATAAAGACAATCCTCTGTGACTGTGTAGCTCAGTGTGTGTTCTTTTTGTTCTTTGGATTTTAAAAAGTTTCTGACACACAGCTTACACCCAGTAACTGCTTATTTACCTCTACTGATGTTAGAAAAGGTGTTTCATAAACAGGGAGATAAGTTAGATAGGAGTCGACAAATGAGTGGATGGATGGATGTGTGGAGGTGTGTGGAGGTATATATACATGCATATATATATTAGTATTTATTGACTCTGTGTATAGTATGTGTGTGAGTGTGTGAGTGTGGGTGCAAACGTCACAGTATACATATGGAGATCAGAACTCCACTTTTGACAGTTAGATCTGACCTTTCTTCCTCCATGGGATCTAGAGCTTAAAATAATGTCTGGTTTATAGGGTAGTACTTTTGGTCTTAGCCATGTCAATGTATGCATGCAGATGTGAAGATGTCCTCATCATGGAACTATCATAGTTCCAATAAGTAATGATGCTTGGTAAATGTGATAGAACAGAGAGTCAATCAGCTTTGGATTCAGACGAGTGTATTTGATGGCTCTGGGCATACTGCTACATTTTCTGAGCTTCCATTGCTTTGTAGAAGAGCAGAATGCAATTCCTGCCTTGTACTACTATTGAGAAAGTAAGCTGAAATGGTAAAGGACAAGTTGCCAGTGTGGGCACTGCTGGGCTCTTTTAGTTTTGCTTAGCTCGAGACGGGTTCAAGGAAAGAAGCAGGACCAAGCAGTGGCCTGGTTAGCTGGGGGGTTACAGAAAACATCTAGGAAGGAGTCAACTGGATTGGGAGTAAAACTATCTTTCGGATGAGTAGTTTTTTTCTTTTTATTTGTAAATCCAAAAACACAGTTTCTGAAACAAACTTGTTTTGAGTCCATCTATTCCTGAGTAAGCATGATTACATTTCTCTGTGACTTCTCTGCTGGTTTAACATTTCTTTTGATGTGGTTATCACATTGATGGCCCTGAAGTACAAACCAAGAGACATATCACTGAGCTGTGTCATCTTCCCAGTTACTTCCTGAACTCTTTCTTTCAGAAGGTTCTTACTTAATTAACAAACCTTCATGGGGTTTCCTTTTTAAATAAACAAAGCAGATGTTGTGAGAAAGCAATGCATGTGTCTAATGCTGTGACAGTCGAAGCAGAGAAGCACTTAGAAAGTTATGTTCAAGTCAAGCTCAGAGAGAAGATGGTTCTATTTCACCAAACTATGAGTCAGAAGGTTCTCCTTGAAGCATCAGTTCAACCCCTGGTACATTTTTTTCTTTTTATTGAAAGTAGTTTTTTTTTCCTTTACATAATATATTATGATTACAATTTCTCCTCTCTATACTTCTCCCAGGTCCTCCACACCTCAATTCTCATTCAAATCCACCCCTTTCTCTCCCTCATTCTAAAGCAAACAGGCTTCTATGATATAATAATAAAATATAAAAGAAAAACCAGCACATCGAATTAGACAAAAAAACAAACAAACAAAAAACAAAACCAAACAAATAAAGAAAAAAAGCCTAAGAGAAGGCATAAGAAACAGAGACAGACTCTTCTTAATCATACAAACACTAAACTGGACATGATATTATATATACACAAAAGACCCTTAAAGTAAAAAGAAAAAAACGAAAAAAATAAATAAAATAAAAATAAAAAAGTACTTAGGTAATATTTTTTAAAATGGTGAGGGAGCCCTGAAACGATGGGATGAAAAAGGGATCTCCAATGACGCCATTGGGGTCATTTTTATGTTGTCATCTGCTGCTGGACATAATGACTGACTCTTAAGAGTAGCTTGTTGCCCCAATGAGACTCTCTTAGAGGAAGCTGATTTTTCATTTGTGAATGATTATTAATTAGATCTAGCTTCCAGTTTAGGGATGGGGCCATGTGACCACTTTTCCTTTCACTTCTGGAATAACAGCTTGTGTGGACCAGTGCCCACCCTGTACATGTTGCCTCAGTCTCTGTGCTTTGACGTATGTGTTGATCATATTGATTTAGAGGCCTTGTTCTTTCTCCATCTTTCTCCATTTCCTCTGGCTCCCACACTCCTTCCACCTCCTCTTACAGGATTCCCTGAGCTGCAAGGTGTTTGTGGTGTGTGTGGGGGGGTGGATTTGACTGAGACATCCCTTCAGGCCTAAATATTCCAAGGTCTCAGGCTCTGCATATGACTGACTGTGAGTCTCTTTATTTATCTTATTTATGCAGGAGGAAACTTCTCTGATGAAGACTGGGCCAGGCACAGATCTGCTTCCTTGGCTTAAATCCTTGGTACAGTTTTTAAGTAATATATAAAAGTTGACTATTAGAGACTTGGAAAATGTCCTAGTCCATATGTTAATTACTTTTACATTGTTGTGATAAGATTGCATACTTTAAGGCAACTTAAGAAATAAATTTTCTTGAAGCTCATACTTTCAGAGGACTAGAGTCCATAATGAGAAGGGAAAGAACACAGAAGACAGTAAAGTCAGGAAGCTGGATGTTCATATTTTATTTATACGTATGAGACAGAGGCAGAGACAGAGAGAGGTGGAGAGATGGAAAAAGTAGGAAGTTGGGCAATGCCATAAACCCTCAAAGACTGAACCCAGTGGTGCACTTCCTTCAGCAAGAATGTACTTCCTACATTTTCCCTAACCTTAAGCTCACAGTCAGTAAAGAGCTCTTCAGTAAGGAGGAGGACCTGAGGTCAAATGCTCAGTATCTGCATAAAAATCAAAGAAGGAAGCATGTGCTTATAACCTGAGAGCTGGACATTGGAAACAGGAGGATTCTATGGAACTATTCTTGCCAAATTGACTAGTCTTGCCAAATTGGTAAGTCCCACATTCAGAGAGAGGTTTAAATGATAAATATGAGAGTGATTGAGAAAGCCACCCAATATTGACCTTTGATCTTCACACACACATTCATACACACACATATGTGAGTGTACATGCACACGTGAATACACACATGTGCAAACCCATATCCACATACACATGCACACACAGACATGTATGTGTATACATTCACAGACATACACCGAAAAGATTAAGTCTTGATTTATATTCACAACAGTATTTGCTCAAACTGTCACTAGTAGGAAAGAATGTCAATATGTTATAGTAAAGGAATAGGAGGCCAACTGACCCAAGTGAAATGTCTTCCCTGCATACATCCCACATTTTCTTCCCAAAACAGGAAAAGAAATAAAGGTGAGTCATTCTGGATACTCTTTCAACAAAATGATGCACTTCACTAGAAAAGCATCCTAAGTTTATTTTCACTGAGAAAATCCTTTTGCCTTTGGGATTTACTCAAGCATCCAGAGAGGTGAGATATTTGTTCTGAGTCACACAGCACTGAAAAAAATAAAGTTTGTGCACTTTTCCTTTCAAAAGGCTAACGATGGATGTTTAATGAGACTGAGAAAAATCTAAGCTGAGAGTAGAGAGACTACGGATTCCTCCACACCTATTTATGTGCAAATCATGGGCAAGTCCATCTTTTACTATGTAATAATAAATCTAAAAGCAGGAGGACATTATGTGGAGCTTCATGGGGCCATGTGACCTCTTTTCCTTTCACCTCTAGAATAACAACTTGTGTGGACCAGTGCCCACCCTGTACATGTTGCCTCAGTCTCTGTGCTTTGACGTATGTGTTCATATTGATTTAGAGGCCTTGTTCTTTCTCCATCTTTCTCCATTTCCTCTGGCTCCCACACTCCTTCCACCTCTTCTTACAGGATTCCCTGAGCTGCAAGGTGGTTAGGAAAATAAATATGTCCCCCGGCATGAAGAACTCTGCTGTCCTTATAGTATCTTGCTTTCAGTGAAAGAAAAAGAAAAGAGAATATGCATTAGTGCGCCCCTATTTAAATGTTTTTAATAGAGCCACAGAACATCAAGGATGAAAATCTAACTATAGCAATACTGCCATCAATGGATCTGAACCCTGGCTACTATGTAGGATCAGTTGTTTGTTTTCCTCAGACATCTACCCATGTTTCAGTGTGAATAAATCACTTGACATTTTCTGATTTTTCTCTTCTCCTCAGGTGCAGGCCACTACCTCCTTCTGCTTTGACATCAGCTCTGTTGGTTCATTCTCCTGTGGCTTACCTTCAGATCTTCCACTCCAATATCCATGGGTTTAATTCTTTCATAGCAACTCTCGCTCCTGGTCCCTTTTACTGTTTTCCATGGTCCCTTTTTCTCTTTCATTAGAGTATGAGTCTTGTGAGTCTTGTGAAAGGACTTGTGAAAAGGTAGAACTTTTATTTCTCTAGCATACAGCATAATGGGAAGGTACAGATTCTGGCTAACAGGTGAGAAATCTCTTCACAAAGATTTTGAGAATATCTGACCTTAGGTTCAATCCTGTTAGAACAGGAAGCTTTCCGTAGATCATCGTGACTGTGTGGTTGATCACCATAGACCACTCTCAAGGCACAGCATATTAGAAAGAATTTCATGGGTCTGTAAGCATACTGACTTGAGGTTGATTTTGTCATCTGCATAGCAGAAGGAGAACACTGAAGAGATGTGGTCATCTGATCTCAACACATGTACTATGGCACATAACACGCACACATGCAGGCACACAACTAAGTGCAGGCATGCCGGTGCTTGCATCTGTATACACATGCACACATCCACACACAACCCCCGATTAAACACACAATAAACATTTGTAAAATTTATAAACATTTGTAAAAATCATTTATACCTTGACATGTAATTCTTCCCCCACATAAGAAATTACCAGAAAGACAACTAAATTCTAGAAATCTTACCTTGGTGGCAAGTACTTCAAAGTTCTTTTTTTCTCTAGAAGAAATTGTCTTCTATCAATCAGATAGGAAAGCATGGTGTGTTGTTTCTACACTTTGCTTACATATTTGTTTTGGTTATTTAATGAATGCAGTATAGCTTTCCTAGGGAACTTGGGAAGTATGGAAATAAAGAAAAAATACCTGGAATGATATCTATGGAGAAGCAAGTATACCAGGCACATAAGTTTCTCTTCATGTGGTTCTGTCATATAAGCTTGCAAATTGAAAACTATAGGCTTAAAATAGAAATATTTGGGTATCTCCACGGTCTAACCCCCCATAAATCACCAAGGACATTTTTGCTGAATGGAATACCAATGACTAGCTAAGGATCTTTGTTTGATGATGGTTGTATAAAGCAGAATTATTGTTATCACTGGTGACTTTTGGAAAATATATTCTTCTCAAAATTTTACACAGAGCTACATATCTTTAATAAATATGCATATTCTGTGAAAGTAATTCATGATTCTATTAATAAGTACAGTCATCTTAGCACTTTTGCATTGCATATATGATGCTCATACATATATCTTATTTATACATGTACATATTTGTGATTGGTACAATTGTGTAGATGACTCTGTGTAATCAATGAATTTCTATTGATGCAGCCTAACATTTGCTGAGATGATCAAGTAATTATCACAAAAACACCCTTTCGTCACCCTTTTCTTCTTGTCCAGTCTGTACAAAAGTAATTGGGGTTAATAAATATCATTTGTCTTCTGAAATTATTTTGTCCTAAGTTCCATGGTTTTTTGTTACTCCAGGCATTGTTGTTATTTGAATTGAGAAAGCCAGATTGCTATCATTTTAGAAGTTGCTTCTGAAGAATGTTCAGAGGGAGCACATTTAGTCATAGTAAAGAAAGGCCGTAGTACAAGGGAGGTTCCTTCTTTCCCATTCCTTATATTAGAGCCATGCTGCACTAACGGTGCTTACTATCAGTTGTCTGTCTCTTTTGTTTTGTCTTGTCTTTTTAAATTTTTGCTTACATTTAAGAGTGTATGGTATGGTAGTATCAGTAGACCTTTCTATGTCACTGATCTGCAGCATTCCGAAAACGTAGTCATGGAGAACCTATGTGATGACTCTACTCCTAACAGAAGAATGCCTATGGGAGAACCAGAAGGGCTGAAATAATCAGCCTTGGCCCCATGAGTGGAGGAGAATGTTGTATCTGTTACATTCAGGTATACTGGCACAGAAGCAAAAGTCTGGAGAGCAGTGACTAATCAAGAACTTTCAACCACATGACCAAATCACTGGTATTTGTTCTGGGAAATAACTCCACATTAAAAATAAGGGGAAGAATTGTGGACTCTTAACCACAACCATCAAATTTAAGGAATACATAAATAATTAAGTAAAATTCATGTTCATTCTCACTGTAAATCAAAATTAGATGAATCTGGGTACCTAGGTGGAGATAGGTAGATAGATAGATAGATAGATAGATAGATAGATAGATAGTCAGACAGACAGATAAATAGACAGATATCACATATGTAGGAAAATACAAATTAGTATTTTTAACCTGGAATTTTTATTGTTCTGATACAATGTAGAATTTTGGCTGAAATCTTCATATTCTTCTCTCTGTTTCCCTGTCTCTCTCTGTCTTTCTCTGTCACCGTCTCTCTGTCTGTCTCTCTCTCTCTCTCTCTCTCTCTCTCTCTCTCTCTCTCTCTCTGTACTGAAAAGAATAAAAAACAACTTTGGGGATCTTTAAATGCAAAATAGCTCCAAATTACTAAAAATGTCTTCACATTATAAGTGAAATTGATTTATGTTTTAGGATATTAGATTGCCACCACATTTTTACCAATATACGTTTATTCATGAGATACAAAGAATGAAATTAGTGATGTTTTACTTGATCCAGAATGCATTTTCATTTTGTCTTCCATGCACTCTACTCAGATGAGTGGGCAGTTATTTTGAAGGTTGACAATCTGCTCCAAATCTTGGCAAACAGGCAAGTCCCCCAAGAAAGAACGAAGAGATTTGTGATCTTAGTTCAGAGTATGGAAAACACATGAGCTTTAGTAATAAACTAACACTTGAGAAAATCCTGGCACTGCTATTTATTGATGTTGTAATATTGGGGAGGTTGTTGACTGTGCTTTCATCTCTCCACTTTTAGTATGGGTTCATAGACACTTCCCAAAGCTGTGCTGTGATTGATAAGTACATTAAATACTTAGCTTTGTACCTGACACACTTCCAGAGTCCCCAACACATGTATTTCCCAGTCCCATGCCCTCTTCTTCTCCACTGTTCATGCTTGTTTCTTTACTATACTGACTCCTTTTTCTATCCTGAAACAAATAGATGACTACCCTGACTTCTGATGGCTATGGAATCTGTGGTACCACAAACACATCCTGTTTGGGGGCAGCATGAGTTAGCTATTCATTACTATTGGACAAATAGGAACATCCTGGGTGTTACTACATGAAAGAACTGTTAGGCAAAATGCTCCATCAATCCCAGATACCCCACCACAAAGCTTTGTGCCATCACTGGAATCTGTTGACCTACTTACGAAATCTCTAATTCTATTCCTGATAGCCTATAATTAGGATGATCTGAAATAGCCTGAAAACATTCAGTGCCAGCATTTATCCCCAAAGGCAAGTCACAAGACATTCAATAAGGCCTTTTCTGAAATTTGCTTTTAAGTCAACAGATTTGGCATTATTTTAACCTGGAGACAGACAGAAAGGAGAAAGAAAAGAAAAAAAAAGTAGAGAGAAGTCAGATTTAGAGATGAGAAAAGAAAAGGGGAAGGGAGGGGAAGGAAGAAAAGAAGAAAGAAGAGTGGGAAGGGAGAGAGAAGCAATCTCTGTCTTGTACATTTCATCAAAATGTAGAGTAAGCTCTTGCCCAAATTTATTAGCAGTTATCTCAGATATGAGCAGAAAGGTTGAGAGTCGCTCCAAATAAAACAATCCCAATAAATAAATAAACCAAACAAATCTTTATGTCAACATAGCTTCTGTTTTTTTCTTTTGGGTGTAGTATGCAAAAAAAAAAATCACCTTGAAATAAGCAAGCATGAATATAATTGTATTTCAACCCCAAATGTTCCCCTACCCTCTCCTCCCGCCCCCGACAAATAGAGCTCCAGAAATGCAACACCTATCAAATATTTCCTCAGAAATGCCAGCTTGCTGGGATTTTAAAGAGTTCTACTTTTTTTTTTCCCTTCTTGACATTTAGACAGATTGAGTTTGAGAGAGGAAGTGACTCTGAGTCCAGCCTGTCCCGCACCACTGTCAGAGGAAATAACCGAAGCAAGATGAAGTGATAATATACTGTAGAATATTTAACAGAAAGAGTGAAGCAGGGCGGGGGGGATGGCAATCTGAGAATATACAACTGATCCCCAAAATAGATGCAGTCTCCCGTGCCAGAGCAGATGCCAACTACAGAAGATCATGAAATGGTAGAATTACCTTGCTCTGTGGGCTGTGTGTTGACATAGGAGCACAGACTCCTCAATAGTCAGGGGAGCTGGCTCTTTTCCCTCTGGTCTCTGTTAAGCTTTGTCACAGAGCCTGCCAACTTTCCCCTTTCTGTATATTCATCAGTGAGAGAGCTGGTAAGTGACCACCTTAATGGCTGCAGCATGTTACAGTGTGAGTCTTGACAGAAAAGTAGAACCCGGGGCCCTTCTGTCACAGCGTGAATGAAATCAGAAAGTCCAAGGGAGGATATTAGCACGGCTCTTTCCATTCTGGAGATGACTCAAGGCCATGAGGGACACTGAGATTTCCCACCCAAGGAAAGAGTGATAAATAGGGCGGTGAAGGAAAAACACAGCCCCCTTCTGCGAGCTTAATGAGAAAATGGCCACCTCCTGGGGAATGGGGGCGAAAGCTGAGGTGCTGTCTTAACAGCCTGCAAAAGTTGAAACATTGGCAAAACAAGCTTTCTTCATCGGCTGAAAACCTGGAGTGCATTGTTTGTTTCAGGGAACTATTTTAAAGAATCCCTCCACCTCTTATTCACAAAGCAATAGAGTATGACACTTGAGGAAGGTCAATTTTTCCTTTTCTCTATGTGAATGGTTGAAAACTTTCTCTTTTCTTTCCTGGAAAATTACCCCTTCATCTTTGTGCTGACCTTTCTGGTGTATGACTGACTCTCTTTTACCCACCAAGTCAGGGACAGTTTCATTCTCTCTGTCTCTGTCTCTCTGACTCTC
>NW_022196913.1:89360130-89388048 GCF_008632895.1 Mastomys coucha
CTTCAGTATCTTATGTCAAGGCAAACAAAAAATAGGGTTTCAGAAGTTTAAATGGAGAAATTACTGGGGAAAATTTACAAAGGATGACCAAAAGAAGCCTGCAATGATGTTTCCCTGGATACTCACACGTTTAAGTATACAGCTAAATACAACAGAAAGTTTTCCACTGAACAATTATTAGGCCTGATTTCTAGATGGTAAAAGGATGTGACTTTAAATCCTGGCTCACATTCCTCCATCAAGGAAAAGATGCTAAGTGGTGGCAAGATGATAAGATAAGGTGATATGGTGATAAGATACTAAGGTGTGCAGACGTACTACAATTGGAAGAATGGTTCACTCAAAGTTCCTATTAACATTTTTTAGTTAAGACAGACATTTGTTCAATCACTGTGATAAAAAAAAAAGGGGGGGGGAGGTTGGGGCAGGCTAGAAGGAAGGCTCAGCTGCTGAGGGCTCTTGTTGATCTTAGAGAGGACTCTGGTTCCATCTTCCAACAATCACATGACAACTTGTAACCACTTCCACCTTTAATCCCAGGGAATCTAAACCCTTCTGGCCTGGTGCTTCTGCTCACATATGTGAACAAATACTCAAGCAAAAGCATATTCATATCAGGAAAATAAATAAATCTGAAAATCTTTTTTTGATACTGAAGAAGTCTTTGTGGTTAAGATCACTTCCCTGACTTTTAGATTTTACACACACACACACACACACACACACACACACACAAGAAATAAAAGAAATTGCAATTGTTTCCTCCAGAAAAGAAATGTTTACAAACATCTTAACATGTAACTTCTTAAAATGATTCTAGTTACATATTTAAAAAGTTGAAGTAATTTTTCCTTCATAATCATAAACATTTAAAACCATTAAGAAAAATTATATTGACATATCCACTTAAAATTTAATATCAAATACATGATTTGCAGTATCTGTACTAGGTAGACATAATAAGTTTAAAGAATCTTTTAGAATGAAATAGCTATTTTTACTAGGAGTTAAATTAAACTTGTCTTTTTTTTCTTTTTGGTTTTTTTCTTCTTTTTTCTTTTTTTATTAAAAAAGAAAAAAGAAAAAAAAAACCTGTCTCCCCCCCACCCCCCCGCGCTCACCAAACCTACCCTCTCCCAATTCCTGGCCCTGGCATTCCCCTACACTGGGGCAAAAACCTTCACAGGACCAAGGACCTCTCCTCCCATTGATGACCGACTAGGCCATCCTTTGCTACATATGCAGCTGGAGCCATGAGTCCCACCATGTCTTTGGTTGGTGGTTGAGTCCCTGGGAGCTCTGAGGGTACTGGTTAGTTCATATTGTTGTTTATCCTAAGGGGCTGCAAACCCTTCAGCTCCTTAGGTCCTTTCTCTAGATCCTTCATTGGAGACCCTGTGCTCAGTCCAATGCATGGCTATGAGCTTCTACTTCTGTATTAGTCAGGCACTGTCAGAGTCTCTCAGGAGACAGGTATAACAGACTAGGATAGCAAAAACTATTCTCAACAATAAAAGAACCTCTGGTAGAATCACCATCCCCGACCATAAGCTGTACTACAGAGCAACTATGATAAACAGTGCATGGTATTAGAACAGTGATAGGCAGACTAGTGGAATAGAATTGTAGACCCAGAAATGAACCCATACACCTATGGTCATTTGATCTTTGACAAAGGAGCTAAAACCATCCAGGGGAAAATAAACTTTTTTTTTTAAATTCTGAAATATATTGAAAATTTTAAGAACTTGTTGAACATTTAGTCAAACCATTAACACTCTAACCCGTACCACCCTTTTCTAGTTTTCCTGTGAATTCATCATTTTAAATATTTTGTTATCATTACAGCACTTGCATAATTTAACAATTATAATTATAGGTCTTCTTTACTTAGTATCTATAAGGTAAAAGCTATTCTTCCTATATTAAATTCTTAATTTAATTATCTAATGAAGAAATCCACATTAAACATTCTAGAAATTGAAAAACCAATAAGTGATAAAATTGAACTAGGAATCAAGTACAGTTCACTCTAATTCTGTCCTTCCAAATTCATATGATTTGCCTTAATATATGGTATACATGTAGCATTGTACCTTCATACAGTTTTTTTTACCATAAGCAGATTAAAATATCCCAGAGAGATTTCAACACAAAAATACACTAAAATGGTGAACTTTGTATATTTTAGCTAAAATCAAAATTCATCATCATCATCATCATCATCATTGTTATTATTATTATTATTACTACTACTGCTACTATTATTATTATTATTATTATTATTATTATTATTATTAGCCTATGGATATATTCCTGATTTGTGCCAGAGGATGCTCAGTAGCAAAAATTGACACTATTTACTTTGAGAGCCTTAAATTTGTTATGAGTTCTTTATCTTACATATTGTTATGATTTTCATTTTGATGAGATTGTAAAATCTTGTCATGGTATTCCCTTGTGTTCTATTCTTGGGCATTAATTATATGAAAATAGGACAATTTTCCCATACAAAGGAAAGGTATGGGACAAGAGAGGCTGCCTGACAGGCTCAATTACTTTACTTCTGCCTGATACATAGAGCACTATTTGAACCTGTGGCAATTTTCTTGCATGAACAGTATCAAAAGCATAGTCCATGGATGAGAGGAAGGATAGCAGTTCCTGAGATTACGCCAGCAATTGCCCATCTGCTTCAGAAGGTAGTGTTTAACCTGCAGGTAATCATGGGGAAATAGCTGGATGATGCGTGTCAAGCTTCTAATTTTTCCTGGGTGGGGGCAGGGTGGAGATGGGATTGGTTAACAGTGCAGACTTACAGTTTCCCTACAGGCTTCATGGCATCAGAGGCATCTGCTCTCTCTCTCTCTCTCTCTCTCTCTCTCTCTCTCTCTCTCTCTCTCTCTCACACACACACACACACACACACACACACACAAACCAAAAAAACAAACAAACAAACAAACAAAAAACCAGGAAAATGGCACCACTCAGAGAAATAAATTCTAATATAGATTCTAAACTCTAGCATTTCTTTAGCTAGATGAAGTGGTGTCAGATAAGATTAATGTAGCATGTCACTGTTAGTGTTTAAGCATTCCTTTCAGCATCACTGGCTTGCTATTAATGTGAAGGGATTCATTGGAAATTTTTAACATATTTTTATCACTTATTTACATGTTACATCATGTCTTGTTCATATACTTTTATGCCTCTTGAGCTTGTGTGCTTTTCATGGGTTATGGTAAAAATATCTGTACCTTAAAGAGAGAAGGATGACCTTGTCTGTCAGATTTCTCCCCCCTTATATAGCTTAACTAAGGTGGCGTGGCACTGGTGTAGAAACCTCTATGTTGCTGCAGCCACACCAATGGATTCATAGTGCAAGTTGGCCAGTTATCATGGAGAAATTGCAGATTTAAATATTTGGATTTCTTGTTTGTTTGTTTGTTTGTTTGTTTTTGCTTTTTGACTCAATTGCTTTTGAAAACTTGACTCATAAATTTATGCAGTCATCTGCAATACCTAGTTTCCTATAAGTTCCTTGTAGGAACTTGAATATCCCAGAACCTAGGAAACTACGGAATTTAGAAGCAATATTTCGACTGTCACTTTTTAACACTTCCAATAAATCCAGTATCAACACATGTATATCATCTTATAAAGTATTAATACTAATTTACTCAAACATTTAGCAAATTTTATATTATTGTCTACCTTATAATGTGCCACGAACTGTTCTGTGTTCTTATGGATGCCTCAGTGGATGAAATAAATGAATTAAATAAAGGAGTGAAAATAAAATCCAACGTAAGAAAACAAAACATTTCCTGCTTTCATGGAGTCTACATACTAGTGAGGCAAATAAGCGATGAACTGGAAAAACTCACATAGCATAAAAGAAATAAATGGTAAGGAGAAATTGGGAAAGTGAAGAGAAGAGAGCACCGAGCTTTCAGATAATGCACCATTAAAGATCTTGAAGAAGAATGGAAGTAAATGAGAGATCTGCATACAGGAAAAATGTCACTGACCTGCACTGCATGATATACAAGCCATTAGCAGCAGCATCTTAACAGACAGCGTGGAACCATCACACAGAAGAAGGGAAATGACACTGCTCCCATAAGAAGGAAAAGCCAAACCTAAATTCTCCAAAGAAGGAAGAAACACAAGCTCCAGAAGAGATTGTGTGGCTGTATTCTGTAGAAGGGATGGGTAGAGAAGAACTAACAAGCGCCAGGGCACTCAAAACCATGTTGGGGCTTTGAGATGGAAAACCTTTGGAATGTGTTGAGTGGAGGGGCAGTCTGGTCTGATTGGCACAATGTCAAGGTCACTCTGACTGCTAAATTACTGAAAATTAAGTAAAAGAGCCAAAAGCATAAGTTCAGAGGCCATTGCAATCATCCAGGACAACCTAATGATAGTTTCAAGCAGTGAGCAGCTGAGTGAGGTGTGGTAGATTAAGTTCTAGATATATACTGCAACAAGGTAAAGGAATAAAAACTGCCTAGAGACCCTTTTACATCAAAGGGTTTGGAAAACCATGCCAATCACGTTAAGATTTGGCTGAAATCCTTCCTGTCACTTCTGATGCTGGTGCTTCATCTTGTCCTCCAGCATTCCCTGAAAACTGGGAAATACATTTTTGGTGCTGCATAATATTAATTATGTAATTGATAAACACTGGATGATGTCGATAGAGTAATGCAGTCATCACTTAGGAAAATAAATATCCACTAACAGATTCTTTCCACTGTGAAGGATGCAGTACTTGATAGGGGTTTTATTGGTGGCCAGCTCTACTGGCAGAAGTTTATGAATGCCATGGAATTTAGCTACAAGGTACAAAATAGGCATGTAATAGGTATGTAAGTCACATAAAATACCATTTGTGCTGCTTTATCCACAGCATTCCATAGATTGACTCTGCAATCAGGTTTTAGATCCACAACTTTACCAAAGTAAATTCTTCAAATTCTCTATGTACCAGAGAGAGTGAGAATCCGCTAACTTGGATTCCCATGAGATGACTTTTGTGCTCAGCAAACATTTAGAAAATGAATCCCTGTTGGGTCAGAAGATGACAGTTTAAAAGCACTAGGTGCTGCTCTCCCAGAGGATCAAAATTCTATTCCAGCAATGACATAGAAGCTCACAACCACCTGTAGCACAAGTAAAAAACATAATCCCCCTCTTCTGGTACTCACAAAACCAGGCATGCATGTAGTGCACAGGCATACACAACACAGTAAACAACAGAACAACACATATATATTTAAATACCTTAAGTGAATAAGTATAAACAAGTATAGTTTCGAGATAAAGCAAAGATAATTTGCCCTTTCCATTTTTAAATAAGCCCAGGTAAGAATTTATTATTATTATTATTCTGTTTCTCAGTTTCTCTTCATTGCCAAGGAAGGTAAAATATTTAGGACAAAGAAAGTGAAGATCAATCAGGCTGACATTTTGGCTGTGTACCGCTGTGACTGCTGTTCTTATATAACTATGAGGAAATTCATTTAATTTTCACATAAATCAAGGAGTAAATGATATGGGGAAAGAGAACCTTATATTTTCTTTAGGCTTTTCCACAAATAAGCAACATGAAAGTTCTCATATTTTTCCTTTTGATATTATTGCTCTAAAACCTTACCAGACATGATTTATTCTGTTGTTTCAAATACTACCCTAAGTACCACCTAGAAAATGTAAATTAATTTTAGTCACAGTCACTTCAACATGGTTAGTTGATAAGATCACTTCCTTCTTGGCAGAAAATACTAGGAAGTACTTGAGCACAGAGATTTGAAGGGAGCGGTCACAAGGTTAGTAAATTTGACTGTTTTGGGTTACCCACTTTTATAGTGTCAAGAACCTGTCTAGAGATAATATCTAGAAATGCAAGTGGTTTGTTTTGTTTTGTTTTGTTTGTCATGTCTGTTGAGGTATATAACTCAGATGCACTCTTAAGCAACTTCTCTGCCTTCCCTCAGACTTGATGTGCAAGACGGTTGTCAAGAGCATAAGCTCGAATTGCGAAGCCAACCCATTGCTTGCTCGGGCTCCAAGAAAATAACTTCATCCTTCTTCCATATTTGGCTGAATAATTTTATAAAGGAAATAATGATGACAGACAGGCAAATGAAGGAAGCATGTGGTATGATGGTAGGTAACTTAAAGAATACATCTTTCAATTTTCCTTCCCCTAGTTCCCCTAACATTATCCTTTAGATCAGCCATCATTAATTTCCATTCAGCTTGTCTATCGACCATATTCATTTCCCCCCAATAGTTTGCTCCTATTCAGAATTCTTTAGAATCTGGCTTATGGAAAAATCTTTGAGGGCTTGGAAAGCAATGGAAAACATTCCTTTCATATACGTAAGTAATATGAGAACCAGTCTTGATGGAACTTTGTGTAGGAAGCTATGCAATCAGTCAAAAAAAAAGTGTCTATCCCCAGAGGTGAAATGTCAATGGGGGCTGCAAAAAGGGGTTGACAATGAAATAAGTACTGTCACATAGCAAGTGTGTGTGTGTGTGTGTGTGTGTGTGTGTGTGCGCGCGCGCGTATTGACAACAAAATAGCCTGTTTTGTGGTTATATATCTTGGGCTAAATGATTTGTCATGAAGATTGACTGTTTGAGTGACCTTGCTTTTCTAAAGGTAAGGGAACTTTAAGTGATGAAAATAAGCAAGGAATGTTACCAGATCATTTTTTAGGATTGTGCAGATGATTCAAGAATAATACTTGCTTTAAATATTTCCCCATAAATGTATTCCAGTAAGACTGCTAAGGAATAAGGAGAATAGAATTAAAATTCCAGTTGATTTAAATTTCACAGATGGCCGCAGTACTATGGTTTTGTAGTGCTTTCTCTAATAATGATTTTATGTACTTTATTCCACATGATGATTGTACTATCTATGTCATAACTGTGATTATATTTATTGTTCTGCTAAGAAAATGTGGTCCAAAGTCATCAAACAAGAAATAGGCCAAGTCAACACCACAACCATACTAAAGGATTACTTTATCTTCCTGCCTGTACCCTGAGGCTCACGTCATCCAGTTCTATCCCACCTCCATCCCAACTCTTAATTTGTCATCTGAGAAACTTACAGTAATGAAGTCATGATTCCAACAGTGATGTATAGACCTTCAAGGGTCGTGAATTTATTGAAATAGTAGAATTAAATAAGTTAAAGTATATAGATTAAGGGGACAGAGCCATTCGAACTTAGTAAAGTCTTTGGAACTCTAAATTGTATAATAAATCAATCCAAAACTTTAATAAACATTCAGGAACTCACTTAATCAGGTTTGTGCCTGATCACATTTTAAAGATTACTCTCATGATGCTATTCCTCACCAGTCACAGAATTCACTGTTAAAAACTGTTAAATTCACTGTTAAAATTGGTGGCTTTTCCCTACCTTTAAATCCTATACATATTCTATTCTATGCCATCCTTATCTCAGATCAATTTATTCGGCTAATATCTGTACTTGAGAGTCAGTTCAGTAGTCCATTTGCATAAGACTTGGACCCCATCAATTAGAGATGGTGGTGGGTAGGCAGATTTGATACCACAGTCTTGTTCTCTTGATGTGGTTTTATAATCATCAATTACCTATCTCTATTCATTTCTTTAAGAAATGAACTGTTGTGTAATAGTCTTGGACACATAGCATAGACAACATGCTAGCAGGTGCTTAGGGAATGAATAGATACCACAAACCTATAGGGGAATAGACACACTTCGAAAGAACTTTCATTATTCCTTGTAAGGTTCTTTCATTATTAGCACAAAGCTCTAAGTGTGATGCCAAAGTTGTAATTTTGCCTTATAGTAACAGGATTAATGTAGTGATTCAGTTTTTTTTCCTGGATCCATGGCTGGCTGGCTTTTACATTGAGAACTAGACTGACTAGTGAGCACACAGTTGATAGTTTGGTTTGTACACCCATGAAATTTAAAGGGACATCATTCAAAAGGAAAAATAAATCTAATTCTCTTAAAAGTTGTAGTTCTTTCATTTTAAACTCAGTCATGGTTGGCATTCCCCAGGTAAATCAAATTAAAAACAGTATATATTAATGAGGAGCATTTAACTATTAAAAAATAAACTGCTAATCTCATAAACTCCATCATATATATATATATAATATATATATATGTAATTGTCATTTCTATTACGACGTATAAGGAGTTTCCTTCTGAATGTGCCTTACATGAGTAACCCTTCTCAGCCCACACAGAGTTCTGTCTTCTAGTGTACTTACATTCTCTTGATTTCACTGTCCCTTTTATTCTCTGTGTAATTTCCAAAATCTTTGTTAGGTTCCAACTGAGAATTCCAAAGACAAAGGGGATAGGTTTGGCTTTAAAAAAGAAAAGTTCTGTTGTCTCAGAAGCATTTGCCATATGGGCTCTTAATAGAGGCAGACACGTGAAGTAAATGCTTCCTTAGAAGACTCCAGAATGTTTCCAGAGACACAGGCATGCAAATTAAGACTTCTACAGGGGCCGGATTGATTTACTGTATGCATTTGCCTGAGGCTTTACCAGAATATTCTGCAGTATGAATTATAAAGTGTTTTTTAATAGCTAGAAAAAGTAGGACATTATGAGCCTCGTTGTTATGTGTTATATACACCAAAAAGAGTAAAATAGAGGCAAATAGATGTGTTTTTAATGTACAGTAATTTATGTCCACTGTGCCCCTTGCATTGATTTAATTGTACAACACAGAAACACGAGAGAGCTTTAAACTAAAGAACACAATTTCAAAGAGAGATGGAGACTAGTGACTCCCCCACCCCCACCCTGAGGTACTTCAGTAGCAATCTGGATTGGTACAACAATGCAGAAGGTCAGGGATTCACACTGCTCTGTTGATTCTGAATCTGGTAAGTTTGAGCCTGGCAGATTTCCTATGTTCTCTGAAATGGCAGTGCAGCATCACAGATTGCCAAAGTTAGCAGTGGCTTCTGTACTGGCAGAGCATAGGACCTGTGGAAGCTCCAAAGTATGTTGAGGCTTTAATGGAACACTGCTGTGTGATGAATCCCAAGAAGTTAATTGAATCACAGTTCAAAAAGTGTCTACCCCAGCATCTGTTAGGCCTGAGAACCAAACGGATAGTCAGCTGATCAGAGAGGGGGTCTTTTTTTTTTTTTTTGGCTCTTCTCACCCAGATGCCTGGCATCCCCAATTGATACTTCAGACTCCAAGCTCTCACCTGCATGATCACTTATACACAGGGATTTGGCATTTGTCATGTAACTTGCTTATTCCTGAACATGAGCGGGATGTCATAAAATAACATTTGTTGATGGGCAAAAAAGTTGAGGAGTGGATTATAGGTTTTGTAAGCTTGTATAATCAATTAATTTATAACTCAATGTATTTGAAAATCTGTGTAGAGATCACATCTTTAATGCAAGAAAGAGAATCATTTGACAAACAGAATTTAATTGCTGGGAATCATATAATAATTACTTGATATTTATAGGTAGAATACTTCTAAACATGTTAGTCAAAAATATTAAAAAAAAAGAAAGTACAAAACACTGAAAGTCCAGAAAATATAAATGTGTGATAAAGTAGTAATATTCAAAAATTTGCAAAGATTTTAATAATCCAACTGATAGCACAATATATTAATTTGGCAAAAATTGGAGATTTTAAGCTAAAGCTTTAACTCTTGTTTTCTGAGCAGAGGAATGTGCTCATTAGTAAATAACACTTTAAGATTAAAATGGTTTGTTTTATTTTCATATTTGACAATTAGCTAATTTACTTTTCCAAAGCATATATGCTACAAAATAAAGTCATGCTTATCCAATATCAATATCCAACTGAACCGAAACAAAAGCATAAATTCATGGAGGCTTGGGCTAACTAAGACACTGACGACTCAGAGTTCAACTTTAGTGCTAAATACCCGCTACTAGTACTTTTTAATACTGGGGCTGTTCTTCATGTAAACATTTGGTCAGAATACACTTCTGTTAATCACCTATTACTTTGAACAATAATGGACCATGGATGGTTCCAACACCTGTCAATTCATCTATTCTCTAAATCCCTATTACACTTTAATTCTTCTTTCCTTTTGGCTGATGAGGGCATACAGCTGTTGATCATTAAGGTTACAGCTGGTCTGCAATGAAGTAGACTTTGCAAAGTGAAAATATACTTGCCTCTCCTCCTGTTGCAGGGATATTAGTGGATATCGCAGGAGCAGTGAAAGGTAGTCGGCTCCATCCAGGCATCTGGTTAGTGGTGTTACATACTGGCCTGGACCTAACTCTTTCTGTGGCTAATTTAAGCTTACAGATACTGCTGTCAGCCAAATTCCCAAGGATGTACCCATGTGGTAAAGCTACATTTCTGTCTATAGATTTTTTTTTAAAAGTACAAGTGTGTATTTGAAATAAGAACCTCTCAAAATTTAGATAAGTAAATTGTGCATGTTCTGGTTGCCAGAGTCTCCTGGGAATCAGTCAGAGGGAGCTCATATACAACTCTTTTAGAAGAGAAGGTGGCATATCTCACTCTATCAGTGAAGTAACTCGAGGATGCAAATTGAAACTAAAAGGCATTCTTTTCCCTTAAATAAACCAGGCAATCATTATAAGTTCTGAGTCAAAGATTTTAAAAAAAGAAAAAAAATCCCATGTCTGTCTGTCAAAAACTGCTTCCTAAAATGATGTCACTGTTTCTTCACGTGTAAATCCATGAAAGCCAGAGAACTGGCGCCTGAGAGTTTAAACAATTAGTAATACCTGCAATCACAGCCTGTCATGTCAAAAGTCATCCGCTTTCCTAATTTTATCTCCTCATCAGTTCAGCTACCTAACGATTGTTGAAAGCAGTGAGAAGAGCAAATTCAAACGCATCTACTCCTCGCGTTTGCCAGACAAGCCACGCATTAAATACCATCTTAAAAGATGAAAAAAACAAAACAAAACAAAACAAAACAAAAAACAAAACAGTCTAAGAAAGCAAAGTCAGGCCCAGATGATGAGTATTTCCACTTTAAGTTATGTTTATGTCGTAAAATCTTTTATTTGGCACCGGGTAGATTGTCAGAAGTTTTTTCTCTTGTACATAATTTATTGCCTCAGCCACAATGGCCTGGCTTAGCTGTGACGTGAGCCTGGGACAGAAACAGAATGGAAGGAAGGATGAAAGAGGGGAAATCATAAAGCAGCATATTGTATACCTTAAATCTCTGCAATTTGTGGTTTTAAGAAGTTAGTGAAAGAGTGTAAAGAGCAAAATCTAGAGACAGGGCAGGCTTTGTGACAGCGAGCTCCGCTCCAAAACTGTGAAGGGGACTAGGAATATCTGAACAGAAACCATAAAACATATAGCATAATTCCTAAAGTATTTCTAAAAACCGCACTTTTTGAGAATTAAAAAAGAAATGTCTGCAAAGTCGAACTAAGAGCATTTGGCTATAAGATAGCTCAAGCTGTGCTTATCAATATTCTTAGCAGTTAGCTACTGAGGTCTTTGTCTACACACAAAGCTCAGACCACTAGATATAGGAAGTCTATATCGATGCAGAGCAACCAATATATGATATAGCCATCATTAAATATAGGTCATTATTTTAGACAATTTCTTTAGTCTTCATAGTTATTACAGATATCGTCATGTTTCCCTAATGAGCATATGTTAACTCTTAATGTACCGGATAAATTTCTATTTAAATCCTATATTTTAAAAAGAAATAGAAAAATCTGGAACTCCATTTCATGTAAGAAAGCATATGGCTTGAAACTAAATATAGTTTGAACATATGAAGCATATTAAATTAATTATTATAATTTAAGTGATTTGAAAAATGTCTTCGGTTTTTATGACATATGCTTCTAATGATTCACATTACCTGTGGGCACTTCAAAAGCACTGGGATTCTGACTCTCTTCAGTAATTAGGGGGTCAGATGATATGCTGGCTACATTAGAGAAAAGAGCCTTGTGAAAGTGGGCCATGTACCAAAATAATACCCTTCAAGACAGATGAGAACTGAGCCACAAAATGAGCAGCAATTGTGCCATTTTTGAATGCCACATTTCAATGCTGTGAGGAGATGCCAGGCCTAGATCTAAAACTCAGTGTAGTATTTATACCTGAAAGTCCATGTGTTGTACATCATGGGGAGATCTCGTTTCTACCTTATGGAGTATTATCCATTAAACCTGATTTTATGTATCACCATGTCCAAGAATCTTAATTGGGACCATTCTCTACCAGCCATTACAAATATACACTCCTGCCATCGACACTCAGGTGTGCCTTCTGTTATCAAGGGACTGTGCTGAAGAGAGTTTGCTGTTCTCTTAGATTTTACATCACTTAGGACTGACAGATCATTGAGACAAGAGTAATATATGGAACAAATCCAAGCAACGAAGGATACATCACAAAAGGGATTGAGAAAGTGATTGCTGAAGTGGGCATAAATCTCTTTAGTATGGATTATCCAAGGAAGCCACTCCAGGGTGATGACATTTTTCTGATATGATCTGGGAGAAAAAAAAAAAAAACACTAGGACTCTTCAATTTTCCTCCTTATGGAATGCCTATGGATAGTCCTCAAGCCGAAAATGAATTCTTCAAGAGAGCGAGAAGGGGCTCATGACTGAGGTTAAGTACATGGAGAAAAGGGAAGACATGAAATGGAGAATTTAATATAGGATCTTGTAGAGCTACTTAAGCTATGGTCAGGCGTAAATTATTATGTTTAGTCTAAAGTGATAGCACTAACCATCAAAGGCTAGCAATAGAGAAAGACAACTTCTGGCAATTACTATGTGCTGGCCAATGCTTTAAGTACCACAGGCAACCCATACTCTTCCTTATCCTGGTCCTTATTTTATCCCCAGAAATACAGAGAAGGGCAGGGACTTCTGCCGAATCATAAACCTGGTAAGAATGCAGTGATTCACTGATAAACACAATACATTTATGTTGCACATGAATTGCAAATACCTATATGAAAAATTTTAACATGTTTATGTATTGATTTGTGTCTTCCTTGTGCATGCAAGAGAAATACAGAAACAGAATGGCAGAGAAGGAGGAAAAGAGCATTTGAGCACCATAGTACATGTATGGGAGTCCGAGGACAGCTTGCAGTAGGGTTTTCTATTTTTTCCTTCATACAGGTCCTAGGAGTCAAACTCAGGTCATTAGACTTGACACCAAAAGCCCATACTTCCTGGGTCATCTCATCAGCCATGTGAAATAATACTTCTTAAACTTCTGATTTACCTCATACCCACAAATGTATTTTATACAGTTAACTTGTTGTTTTATCTGTTTTCTTTGCCTGCCAATATGTCTTTTTATAGGACATGCCATGTGGCAGACAGTATGGAAAAGTGAGAAAGACACAAGATCAGAAATTATTGTCTTCCTTGATAGGCCACATAAAGAAGAAGTCAAGAACACAACTCTTGATAGATGAGTCTGATCTACTACACGCAAAGAAATTATTTGATCTTATATTTGCCCATTGCTAGCATGCAGATGGCAATATCTCACGCAGGCCTTTCATTCACCCATTCATTCATTCCACAAATATTCATTGTGTTCCATTTTCTTGTCTATGAAATGAAACTGGGAACAACAGCAAAAACCTTCTGTCTTCATGTATTTGCATCCCATTGGACAGATATGGTTTAAACATGGTGAATATATAGTAAATGGCAGAGCATGTTTGTGTAAGTGCAACTGAAAAGAAAAAGAGCAGCTATCATTTTAAAGGCAATAATAAAGAAAAAAAAAGAAAAAACCAAGGATGAGTTACTGTTGTTCTTGTATATGGGGGACCTAGAATATATTTTACCACTGGGATGGCATGTGAGAAAGAAGTTTCAGGAATGAGATGGAGCAACAAACAAATAAACAAACAAAAGCAGAAGCAAAGAATGACTTGGGAGTAAACCAGTGCCACATTGACACTGTGTTTTATATAAATCACCCAGGTCCCTGAGTTTAAAAGTAAACAGTAATGGAGAGAATAGACTACAGAGACGCACTAGAGAAAGCCATTGGGGTATCCAGGCAAAAGATTCTGAGAGTAAAACACATTAGTAGCTGGGACTAGAATAACTATATTCTAGTCATGTTTTGAAAGTTAAACAGGTAGGATTTACTGACAAATCAGATGGAGAGTGGGAAAGAGAGTGGTCCAGGAAAATGTCAAAGTCTCTGGTTTCTGTGAGGAACTGAGCAACTTCTAGCTATAAAGTGTCTCTGACTGAAGTGAGTGTGGCGACATGAGATGGAGAATTGGTAGGTGGTATAAATTTCACTGTTCATCTCAATGTCTTTACCATGAGCTGGCCGTACTTTACCATCGACATGGTGCTTGTTCAAAATAATCCTCTCGAACTCATTCAGTAAAGATTTGAGGCAAGAAGTCTCTGCCTGGAACCCACATATAAGGTCCCTGCTGCTTAATTTTCATGCCAAAGGGGCTTTAAAAATGTTCCTAAAGCACCACAGTAAGAACTGGAGGCTTACAAAGAACAGTGTAACAATACATTCATGTCTCAGAAGGGGGAAAGGTTTAGAGATTCCCCTTTCTAGGATAAGACAAAGATTCCCCAGGAAAAAACTAGGTGACTGGTGGATCTAGCTCTCATGCTTTGCAGAATAGGCTAAACTAACGCTGAAGCAACAATTTCTAATAATAAAGTCATTAGTTTGGAGAAATACCATTAAATATTTACACAAAGTAAAATTTACATTATCCTTTGGTTCAGGAAATATATTAGACAAATGACCAAACAAATCGAGACATAAACATTTTATTTCTTATCTTAAATGGTTTTACGATGACGATGGAGCTAATGTTATTCTGCCGTTTTCTTTCTTTTACTATTCCCCAATGGAGATCTTAAATCTTGGTTTTATATTCTAAATAACCTAAAAATATCACTTTTATAAAAAGAGAACTATTTGATCTTACCATTACTGTGAGTATTCTCATATTACTCTGTCATACATATGCACTTAAAGAGCGCCTTTAATACTGGAACATTTATTTGTGACATCTATCCATATGCTTAATAAAGTGCCAAATCATGAAAAAAATTATAAAACATAGGAAGTAGAAATATCAAAAAAAAAAAAAAAAACAAGGAAAGAAGAGAAAAGAAAGGAAGGAAGGAGGAGAGAAAAAAGGGAGAAATGAAATTACATACTTTGTAGTATTGAACTAATGGTTATAGAGTGAGTGAGATTATTTTAATTAGCTTCTTTTAAAACCTTCATAAAACTATAAAGCTTATAATGAAGGTATTGACAGGAAAATGCTGCTATAAAGTCGTTTGTCCACCTGCTCACATGAGGCACTCACAGTATGGAAACGGCTTAATATTTTTGGAATCATGTGTTGCTTTCTGCTGAAAGGTAGTTCTCTTCAAAACTTGCATTTTAATGCCCGATTATGTTTCTGCCTCACTTCTATGTACTGATCAAGGTGCTTGAATGAGCTTTATTTAACTCTGACACATGCACTGTTTCAAATGAGTTTTGCATAAAATGTGACTATGAACATAACTAAGAGAATTATTTGAATCCCAAATACATAAATGACTATTACCTTCTGTCTTTCATTTAACTGTAATGCAATAATATTTAAAAGCATATCACATGTGTTTGAATTACTAAAGAATATTTTTTCAACTTTGATTTACATATATTTCACTTAAAACTAGCCATGTAAAATTGTCTTTCATGTTTACTGTTTCAACTTTAAGGGTTTTCTTTTTAATCAGAGAAAAATCAAGTTGGTACAATACAGTTATGATTTTCTCCAATTCTGTTACCTTGAGGCAATGCTGTCTTCTAGATTTGTTGCATCTTCTACAAATGGGATACACTATAAAGGGATGTGCTCTATCCAAGTACATGCTCCTAAAATTGACAAATTAGAGATCCTGGACATTCCACAGAACTTACATATTCAAAGCACTTTGAGCACTTCAATGTTTTCCTGTTACATGATTTATGTTTCAAATAACAATAATTCTATACTGAGTTAAACACCTTAGGAAAGACTGGCATTTGAGAATGAATTTTTTAATTATTTGAATAATACTTAAGTGTAAGAAAATATGTTGATCCACGTTTAAGATTAGTTACCAAAACAGTTCTATTAATTTCTTTATTAAACATTTCTTAAAATGCAAAAATTACTATTGGGCTGAGATTAACTATGAAAAACTTTTAGACAAAAAGAATATTATTCAGAATATTGAAAGCAATAAAAGTTTTTGTTTTTTGTTTTTTAAAAATCACAATCTGTGGCTCAGCTACACAACATTCCCAGAATCAAGAAAAGCTTGAGTATAAATTTCAGATCCTAATGTGAATTAGCAGGCGGGTTGAAATAGGACGCATATTTCTTCCAGAATAAGCTTAATTTTACAATTTTTTCATCATTTGTCTTCTGCTTTAAAAAAATTTTATGATTTGGAAACTTTTGTAGCTAACATTAGAAATCCCAGACCACTTTTCTCTAACACTCCAGAGCTACTTTTTTTTTTAAAATAAATAGTTTCAACTAACTCTCGAAATTCTTACATGAATTTTTTTCTCATTAAGAGAGAAAGAAAATCACATTTTCTACAGCAGGTATATAAATACTATTAATATGTCAATACAGCAACAGATGAACTAGCAGTTTCTTTAAAAGAAAAACAAAAATAAAGCAAGAAAAACGACAAAACAAAACAAGCAAACAAACAAACAAACAAAAAAACCTCAATTAACCAAAACCTCCAAATAGTATTTCCAGTATAGTGGTCTTAATGACACGTTTATATAATTAGCTTTCAGATTTTAAAGTCATCACATATGAAAAATCACAAGTACATTCCAACCCTTGTATTTACCTGGAAGTGGGGATGGTGATGGGATATTTCATCCTTGACCTTAATTACAAAATGAGGGGGTGCTTAGTCCCTCTTCTGCTGATGTAACTTTTGGTGCCAGTGACTTAAACATACCTAAAAGTAATAAATTTTTATTGTCATTTCTGTTTTATTTTAAATGAGACAACAAAAGGGTGGAAGGAAAAGCCTTAGATTATTTCGATATCTTCAGGAGATTAAAACTGGATTAGGAAATGATAACATTATTAACATAGTTCCACTTTGGACTGATAGCCAAATTTGCAAACACAAACAAACAAACAAACAGACCAACAAATGAAAAACAGTAGTTTCAAGTTAGAAAACTGGAAATAAGCTTTGATTTTGAAAGACACAAGAGTTTTTTTTTTTTTGAGACCAAAATAATAAACCTCACTTGAGATGAAAATAATAAATTGTGTCTTTGACATTGCCCTCTCCACTAACCTATTCATCAGCACCGCACCCAGTCGTTTACCCAAAATGCTGCATTGATAAAGCGACATGTGCTACCTTGCCTTCATGACGATGCACCGGAAGCAAGCTTTGCTCTTGGTGCCTCTCAAGCTTCATCTGAACACACTAAGACATTATTCAGACATGAATGGGGATCGCCACTGAGATAAAAATAGCTTTTGAGAAAAAAAAGAAATTCAACCCCACTGGATGAAGGTAATGGCTCTGTTGGAGAAGAGTGAGTTTGCTTGGATGTACACAGCACACTACCATTTTTTCATCTCTATGTAGTGTCAAAACAACAACAAGAAAATGGTGAGAAAAAAGCTTTGGAAGAAAGAAATTATTTGAAGAAAAAAAATTAAACAAAAGATGGAGAAGCACCTGCAATTGATTGACAGAAATTATGGAAATGCTTTTTCATTTGAGTAAAAATGATTGTCATAGACAAGTCATTTGGGAAGATTTAAAGCAAATGACTTGGGAAGCAGGAAAGGTTCTAGAGGCCACGCACATCACCAGCCTGACTTTTAACTGTGCAAATAAATCCTTAGTCACAAAGTTTCTAAAAATGGGAATACATGCAAGCAGAAGAACTCCCGGGACTCGGCTTGCTGCATAGCTCATCTGATAATTGCCTTTTCAAGGCAATAAAGGATGCTCAGCAAAGGTAGCTTTCCTATGGACTGTGGGGCTGCCAAGTTACAGGAAGACTCCACTGTGTCAAAGCTGAAGGAGCTCCTGCAGTTAGGATCCAGGAGCACGGCATTTCTGATTGACTTCCAATTTTCAGAAGAAGATGACACTAATTGTGATCTGTTTCTCCAAACTTGTTCAAAAAACATTTCAAAACAAGCAAAGGCTTTTCAACCTTGCTTCTTGCTTTCTACAAAGGGGTTGTAATTTACTTCTGGGTTTTAAGGCGTGTAATACCTTATCATGTTACAAACCTTCCTAACATGATTAAAAAAATAAATGGAGCCAGGCAGTAGTGGGTCAAGTCTTTAATCCTAGCACTTGGGAGGCAGAGGCAGGCAGATTTCTGAGTTTGAGGCCAGCCTGGTCTACACAGTGAGTTCCAGGACAGCCAGGGCTATACAGACAAACCATGTCTCGAAAAACCAAATAATAATAATAATAATAATAATAATAATAATAATAATAATAACAATAAAATAAAGTAAAAAATAAATGGAAATAAGTTAGGCTCTAGGGTCATCCTTCTGTGATCATTTATCAAGAAAAGAGCCCATTTCTCCTTAGGCCCTTCAGCGCATTGATCAGTTTTGGCTCTGTTTGGTATGAGGAGTGACAAATGCAGACTTTATGAAGACAATACTCATTTACAAACACAGCTGATAATAAAATGCATCTGTGTCCTTGTTCATCTGGCAAATAAATAAGGAATATGAAATACCCCACCTCTCTCCATTGCTCACACACATATGTATACACACACACACACACACACACAACCAAACACATGCACACATGTATCTTTCTCACAATTTTAACCCCAACTAGAATAATCACTGTTTACACACCGAATATGAAATTTAACAGGTAATGTATTTAAAGAACAACTTTCAATTGACATCTTATGCTATTATATTTATTATACTTAAAGTATTAAACTTAAAAGACCCCAAGTGATGCAGGAGACATACTACAGGGAGGGTTGGCCCAGAGCACATACATGAGTCAATAAGAAACAGACCGCTTTGATGTGTTTTGGCTATCACAAGCCAAGTCACTATTAATTATAGGTTGCTTTGCCTTTCGACACATAATTTAGCTTTATTAAACTTAAAATATATTTTACATCATGATTATACCAGAGCCAGGCTGGCTGACGATTCCTCCTCTCTGCCTCACAAGATGACAGTAAGCGCTATTACAAAACCCAACGTACACTTAAGTGAAGGTGATCCCTGAGCCTCATTCAGCAGTACCTTTGAGAGTGATCTCTGGGATGTAAAAAATAAAAGTCTAAAATAAAATAAAATAGAATAGAATAAAGCTGAATTAAATAAAGACTCTCCATCCAACCTCACATTTCACTTGATGAGATCAGTAGAAGTCACTTTGCTTTCTTTTTTCATGGAAGACCTACTATTCTAATGTAAGTATTGTCATTAACCCACGTGTGGCATTCACGTGGCTGGATTAGTAACTGAATTGCTTTCAGAACTTGGTTAGTGGTAACTTAAAACCTACAGCAAGCAATTGGGCCATAAATGCCAGTATAAAAATACCTTCAGGATTTCTAGTGACTAGATGAAAGATTCGTATCTGCTTGTTTTGTTTTGTTTTGTTTTTTTCAATATCCCCCTGTGTCTTTCCAGTAAAGCCCAGGAGAGAGGGGGGCATAAAAGTATCAAGCAAAGATTTGCCAAACATATAATTTTTTACTATTGAAAATCAAATCCATGAGCTAAATACATTTTGCATCCAGTTTACTTAAATCAGAAAATAAAGGCTCAAAGAGTATTTAACTTTCCTGTTGAACAGTTGACTTCTAAGTTGTATAATACAAGAAAAGAGGCTTTGGGATCTGGCACATTGTGAAACATAATTAAATAAATATTAAAATAGAAAGCACAGCATTTTGTTTATTTTTCATCGTTATTAGGTTTGTGACCACTTAATTCACTAAGTGTGATGTGTAAAAATGAAAAGTAAGCCACCCATCTGTGAGAATTATGCGTGCCATAAGCACAGAGAAATTGCCATCGGAAAAACACAAGCCTCTCCCGTTTCTTCTTACCCCCTTGTTTTAATAGTCTAAATGTTCTTACAGATATCAAAATTGCTTTAAATGACACAAGTTTTCTGCTGAGGAAAAAAGTTAATTTAATACATTCCAGCTCTTTTCATTTATCAGGGATATAATTCGAATGCAGTAATTGCAATTAACATAATTAAGGGTTATACTTCCGTTTCAAGAAAGCCAGCCATGTTAAAATGTGAGCGACTCAAAGACTGTAGAAGCTGCTTCCAAAAGCCAAGGAGTTCTACACTTCGTTCCAGAAGTCTGTGTAGATTCAATGGCATTTATGGCTGTCTCAGACAAAGAATCAAAAGCAAGGCTTTACTATGGAGGATGTGACTGATGGTTCCCTTGTTCTGCTGGTGCAGAAGCTGAAAGTAAGGGCCAGGAGGACAGACAGGCTCTGACCTGTCCTAGCAACAAACTGCTTTTTCTTAGAGACAGAAGCTGTTCCACTCCCCAGACCCCCCGTCCATGATAAGCACGGTCCTTGTCAGGGAAAAATCTCACCTCTAAAACCTCCCGCTTCTACAGATTCGTTATTTAGGATCAAATAGACCACTAGATATATTAACCTGACCCTAGAAAGCAAACCTGTTACTCTTTGCAAATATTCAATTGACCTTCTGAAGTAAATATTTCCCCCTGACCTCCCGACCACTCATTTTGTCTTAAATTGGTTGCTAATGCTTTGAAAAGTCCCCTGATAGTTTGCAAGCAGCATTAAAGTAAACAACCCCTGACTGCATAATTTTAGCCTTATTGACTGTTGCCCTGATAGACAGAGATACAAGCACGTGACCCAACAGACTCAGTGCTGCGCTAAGTAAGCCTAGCTGTTCTTGCTTGATGGCAAGACAAGCAACAGACATTTGCAGCAGGCTTGGAAACCTGGGGCTTTTATAGTAACACAGTGCCATTCTTTTCGGCTCTTTTATTTTTCTACCTTTCTGGCACACCCAAAACACCTGCTTCGAAAGAACGGAGCAAGAGAGTCTACCCCCACTTTAATCAGAGCAGTCGTTAATTTGAAATATGAAAATATAGGTCACAGCAGTTTCTTTGGCTTAAGCATTACTGTCTAGATCACTTACACTCAGATAATCCTGGAAAAACTACGACCTACAAGAAGTACTTAATTGGCCAGCAAACACATCTTGTCATAAGGTACTTTAGGTTCTATTTACAATCTGTTGAGCTTAACATCACTCAACTAAATGGCTTGTCTTACAAAAATAATGTAAATGAGCTTGAAGTCAAACAGTTGCTTTGCCTGCTTTTTTTTTTCCTTTTTTTTTTTTTTAAGTTGAGGTGGTAGGGCAGAGAAAGGGGAGATGAATACTTGCAAGCCAGCTGTGATGCTTTATAGTATAGAGGAGTGGGGGCGGGGAATCGTTAGTTTATAACATTAGTAGCCCATTCTCAAAGAATGTCTTTTCAAAGAAAACACAAACACACCGCTTATGAATCCCTTCTAATTTCAAGGGATGGAAACTGCGATAACAGGGAGAGTGGTTGGCTGACTCCATTTATAAACAGACATTTTCCTACGTGGACGTGCGCGATCCTGCTGACATTAATGGGGATGACACTCAGGCAGCAAGGGGAGAAGAGCCCCAGCAAGGGGGAAAGAGCCCCTTTCGTTTATTCTTCCTCATATTATTCCAGATTCCATTTTACAGCTTCAATTTAATGCTGGGTGGAAAACGCACCCTGCAGATTGATAATGAAAAACTAAGATTAACCAAGTGAGCAGGCTGCCTCCCCGGCACCTTCCTGTGATGTGCGAACCCCAAATGACAAGTGGAAAGGATCTTGATTTTACCTTTTCTTCTCATTCTTTCTCTTCCCTCCATTACCCGCTCTATTTAAAAACCTCTTCATGCTTGTAAAGTTCCCTTTCCTGGTTCATGTAAAAGAGTAATAAAATCATTATAGTTTTCCTTCGCCAAAAGGCACTTTAGAGACTAATCTTAATTTAGATCCAGACACTGCTAAGTCAAATACATCAGTGTTGAGAAAACGAATTAGAAAGGGGGGTAATTTTTCTTACTATTTTTTTAAAAAGGTGTTGCCGATTGAAAATGCCTTAGGAATCATTCCTTCACGCTACAGCTATATTACAAAACCTTAACTCTCCTCCTTTGACACTTGGGTTTGCAGAGGTGATTTTCCTTAAGCCATCCGCATCAAGATTTTTTTTCACTCATTGCTCCACAGTGGAAGCTGAGAGTCATTTACTAAAGTGAAAAAAGAAATCGAGTCATCAAAATTACTTCGCTAAAGACAACTCTCTGCAGATAGAAAGAACTCTAAAATGCACACTCTTCAAAATGTCCATTAAAAAATATTTTCACACAGTAAACACCGTCTTACAGAAATATGGAGTCTAGAATGAGTCTGCCAAGTCAAAGAATTTTCAATGCTTTATTGACATACTTCATCTCAAAAAGAAATAGTCTGTTACTTTCCAAATGTTAGTTCTCAAGGAAAACTCCTAAGACCTTGAATTTGGAAACTACAACCAGCATTTATAGATGAGAGAAAAACAAAACAAAACAAAAACAAACAATAATAACAACAACAAAAAAAAACAAGATCCATTTTCAGTCACTGAAATGTTGTGATGTCTGGGAACACTCAGACCTAGGTAATGAATTGCATACCCTGATGTTTTACAATAGACTCATCAAACTCTAAAAAAAGTAAAAAAGAAAAAAAAAACTCAATAGCTAGTCAAGTGTAGAAAACTTAAGCAAGCACTCTTTGGAGTTGGGCATATAACAAAGAGTGATAACTCCAAATGGAGCTATTGATTGAGTTACAACTGAGCCCGTTTGTCCAGCAAGATAGAAGAATGTTTATGGGTATCCTCAGTATCCTAAATTAAAGCTGCTTCTTCTTCTCTTCTCCCCTCCCGGGGATGGCTTTGGAACATTCATTTCCAGCAGCCATAAGGACCCTCTAACATCTTCCAGTGAGGCATTATGAAGATTCTTGGTTAATGAACAGTCTATTTTATACTCTGCTAGGTCACCCACTTTGGAGGCGGTTGTCATCACTCTTACTACACAGTATGAAAAGTTGCCAAGAGCATTTCACTACTCTACAGATGCACTTGTCATGAGCAAAATATGTGATTAAGTTCCATTTTCTCCAAATGAATTTTATTTCATTCTCTACTTGGGAAAGAATTGGAGAAGAAAAAGTAAACCACACTTTGGTCATTCTTTTTTTCTTTTTAACCCCTCCACCCACCTGAAATGATATAAAAATAAATATCTGAAATCACACTTGCAGGCATTATCTGTTTATTGAACGGATATCTTCTGTCAGAATTCAACCACATGATCCCAAATTCATGGACAGGTTATTGTTTCTAGGATTTAGAAGATTTAGACATAGTTGTAGCAAATTGTGTATTTCAAATAGACTTTTATTCTATTTTCTATTGCATGTCCTCTACTGAAAGGTGTGGTTAATATAACTCCCATCAAGAGAAGGGTTCAATGTCTTCTATTATTGGAGCTTAGTGGGCCATTTATTGTATCAGCTTATGACAGAACAACACTATTTTCTTCAGTGACTAATGAAGCTTTCAGCTGCAAGGTAAGTAGGCAATCACCCATAAGGAGACCACCAAGGTCAGAAGCCAAAATTAGCATGTGAAAAAGGACCACATTGAACTATACGAAGAGAGAAAAATATGCCAGGACCATCCCAGATCATTATCCACTGTCTTCCCACTTCCTCAGCCACATGAGGGACTCTCAGCAAGGACTACCCAGCTGCAAGTTCAGCGTGAACCCCAGAACCACAAAGCCCTTGAGAGATCTTAGGATTGGTGTACTTCTACACCTCAAAATTCTTGCCTTACTTGTTGCATAGAATAAGATAATTATTACAATATTAGATGCTTATATCATTAAGTCTTACAATCTTGTCATTGCCATAGATAGGTCAAAAAGGGTGTGATACTTATCTGTTTTTTTGTCATTCTTTTGTTTAAGAAGAAAAAAATAATAATGCTGCAGTAGGATAGACCTCAGCCTCGTTGAACCTGTAGTCAACAACAACAAAAAATAAATTTTAGTTCTATACTCGAAGCAGCCATAGTTTGATCTGTAAAGGAAAGTAGGAATAAATGGTCTAAAAATATTTATGTAGTATTAGTCTTTTCAAAAAATAATTTAATTTTAGCTAAATAGAAGGGAAACGATTTTCAGAAAGATATCCTGTGTATTTCTAACTATTCTAGGCTTGTCTGCAGTTGACGTATGACTTGGAAAAATACCTTGGTTATCCTAAGAATCCTAGCCTCACAAGTTAGAGAGATGACAGTGTCCATTTCTTAATCAAAGTACTATTCACATTCTTCTAAATGACTATTCTACAAATGGTTGTCAGTTTTTTGATCAGATAGTTTAAACATATGAAGGTAGTTGAGTATTTCATTTCATGAGTTTAATAATCTTTGTATTTTCCAAAGATCCTCTTATAATGAAGACTAATTATTTTTCTTATCTTCATTTTGCCTGGCCTGTTCTCCCATGTCTATCCTTATTTGATCAGTGGAAATGCTGCATTCCTCCAGTTGCCCAGAGAAGCCTTTAATACAACCCGAAAGTGATGGGGGCAATCTGATAATGGGGTCAATTTCAACACTGAAAGAAAACTGTAGGGAGAAATTGCATCTCTCAATTTTCCAGATGGCAAGCAACTGACCACAGTTGTGAGGTACTAACTGCATCCTCCACCAACAATACACATGGCTCTAGTAACCAAATGGTTAAATTAGGAGATAATTAACTTTTCTCATACCTCATAAAGACCAGTTTGTGGAACTGTTGCATCCTTTTCGGTATTCAGCCATTGGATTTTCACAAAGGGAAAGCAATAGAATCTGTTGAAGCAAAAATCAAGAAGATTACAGGGCCTCCTATTACACGCGTATCCTTGAAGTCATAGGCATGATATAGAGGTTCTGAATTGTTGAAGATATTTAGTTCTGATGACCATGAAGACATAGTCTTGGTGTGTTACTATATGAGCAGAGAAGATTGTTTCTGGAGCCCAGAGTATTTACTAGTGAAATCTCTATCTTGAGGGACAATAGGAACTGTGCATGCTCAAATGACCCCTATAAAATGCTGATTTATCCATAGAGCCACATAGCCCAGCCAATGTATAAATTGGAGGTAAAAAAAAAGAAAAAGAAAAAGAAAAACCTCTAGAAGGAACATAAAGAAAGATGGTGGCAATCATTAGCATTTCAGGGTAAAGTAAAGCAATAAAAGAGTGTGGGATAGTTATTAAACTTCAAATTAGTTAGAATATTGGCACTTGCCTCCTTTTTCCTGGAATGTTCTTGTATGTCTATCTAAATAGAAGACCTAGTTCTTATATCAGCACTGGTATCCTGAAGGCTAAAAACAGACCTATGTAGTAACGATTTTTCTCAACATGGCACAAATCTAGACATATCTAAAAACAAGAGAATCATAACGCAGAAAGTTCATATGTAATATTAGCCTCTAAGGTGACTGATAATAGGGTCCAGCTTACTATGGGTAGTGCCATGCCTGGGCAGGATGTCCTGGTTTGGATTTGAAACCAGATTGAGTGAACCATAGGGAGAAACCCAGTAGGCAATGTTCCTTCATGCCCTCTGCTTCAGTTCTGGCCTTCAGTTTCTTCCCTGACTTCTGTCAGCATTAGACTGATACCTGAGAGTTGTAAAAAATAAACAAAACTTCTCCTCCCCAAGTTGCATTTGGTCATGGTGTTTTATCACAACAACGGACACTAACACCCTGGATGAGGTGTAGGCTACAATAGATGCAGTTGGTAAGCCCTTCCTGTTTGAACTGGTAAAGCTTGTTCCTTGGGACTTGGAGATCTGCCTAGTCAATATTTCTGGCCATTGCCACTATTGCCTCAACTACTTAGATTTCTAAATTTTCCACCTTATTTAAAAACTGTGAGTTTCTACAAGATTTTTTATTATATCCACTACAGTGGGGTTCCAGCAGCTCTGAGCCCCATGGCCAAAACAACTAGATTTTCAGTCTGTCTCTCCAGCGATAGCCCAGAGGGTTTGATAAATTCCAGCCAGAAGTGCATAGCACTTAAATGCTCTGTGAGATAACTCTACTCAGTAACAATTAGATGGGAGAAAGCCCCAACTCTATCATGCTTAATTTAATTTGCCAACTGTTCTTTGTACTTCTCTGAAGACATCTCCAATGATTGTGCATTGTGATGGGCTGCTTGGCAGGATAGTACCTTGGTCTTCTATTGTTCTCTGCCTTTCTTCTCATGTTCTATGACTCTTGCTAAGGGTTAGAAAACCAATTAAAATCTAGCAATCTTTCTTCTCTGCATTATCTAGCCCACCCATACAATTGCTTTACTATTACATCTCCCTGATTCCGTGGAACATATATCTAGTAAGAAAATCTCGTCATAATAAATTTATAATTAACATCATAATTTATTCATATAGAACTTTGATTTAAAAATAAGCACTTTTCCTATGTTACTTTGCTTCTATTCTTCCTTTTGATATATAAATTTATCACAATATACTGTCTTCATGTTAAACCAAATCTACATTCTAGCCTGTAAAATATCTAGATTTTTTTCTTTCAAATGTTCAGTGTGCTTCCCTCGGAGTGAAATTAAAATTATAAAGGATAGGCAAACATTTAAGCCAATCCTCTCAATCTACTGTCTAGTAAAAACCACAGGGCAGGCTAGAGCAGAATTCAGACTTCTGTCACATGTCACAGACTGATACTGACTACGGCCAAGAATACACCCTATAGCGTTTTGATCAATTATGAATCTACCTAGGAGAACTGCTGTTGCTTTTATCTTTAAGAATTGCTATTTTATAATACTATTCCATCTCCTAGTCTATAGCTGTAAATAACAGTACATGGTTAGATGGTTTTTGGTTTGGTTTGGTTTGGTTTGGTTTGGTTTTCTATATACAAGTACTTTAAAACTCAGAAATGACTGAAGATTTTATTTTTATGTCAAATTTATTCCTTAGGAAAACTTGAGCAATGTAAAAAGGTCCATATTAGTATGTTTAAATGCACACAATTTGGATTCTGTAAGTTTACTTCTACAAATTTACTCTAAGGAAATATCATGAATATATGTAAAATATACATAGGTAGACTTATTTTAGAAAAACAAAAATGTAAAAACAAACAAACAAGACAAAAAGTACCAAAACAATGACTTTATAAATTTAGTCAATGAAGTAAAGAAAATCTGAAAGTGGAAACCAATTTAGTGGTTAAAAATGATTTAACAAAAAGATTTTAAAAGAGTGGCATTTAAAAACAAAACAAGAAAACAGCAAGCTATCCTTTGAAGGTGGTAGGTAACTAGCTCTTTATTACTCCACATTAATTATAATCATACTGAGAGGGAGGGGATAGAAATATTTGATTGTTAGTCAACGATCAAGATCAAGGATTTCTACTAATAATCGTGTGCCTAAAGATAATTTCATGCAGCTATCAAACACTCTCTGTGAGCCAGCACGTAAAAGAGTGGCAATCTGGATCACTGCTTATCTACAAACACAGACTAGGGAACAAACAAGCAATACAACATGATTTAAAAACAAAATAGAGAGTGCATACCGTATTGGTATGCACTCTCTGATAAATGGTTATTAGTGCAGAAGTCTGGAATACAGGAAGAACAACCCACATT
>NW_022196913.1:89388525-89399018 GCF_008632895.1 Mastomys coucha
TTTTTGTTTTTTGGAGGGGAAACTGGGAAAGGAGAAATTCGCATGTAAATAAAGAAAATATCTAAAAACAAACAAACAAACAAACAAACAAACAAACAAAAAAAAACAAAATAGAAGCTGGGCGTGGTGGTGCATGCCTTTAATCCCAGCATGCCAGAGGCAGGCAGAGGCAAGCATATCTCTGAGTTCTAGGCCAGCCTGGCCTACAAAACAGGATCCAGGACAGCCAGAGCTACACAGAAAAATACTGTCTCATGAGGGGTTATGGGGAGGGAAGGTACTGAAGCTTCAATTGGTGAGTGTGTGGGTGTGTGCGCGTTAGTCCCTTGAGGTTTACGGGGAGAAGGGTACCTTAGGAATCACATAAAGTTGATATAACCTAATATCAATTATGACAGGAAGTATACTTGAAAAAAATAGACTTGCTCTGAGAAACAATGTCTTTATATCAAAGTGCTAGATTACATACAACTAGTATTCTTGCTTGGTCTTTATGTAGATTCTGGGGAATACCAACTCCAAAACTGATTTCTCCCTAGACCAAGCTAAACTCCATTTATGTTTTATGTAAAAATAATTGTGAGTTATAACTTTACACATGTGTACATCAGATATGAGAAAGAAACAGATCTCTGTTTTGTGCTTCCATGTTGAACATGAATGTTAATGTTACTAAAACCATGAAAATGATCATCCCCCACAAGTCTCCCTTACCTACTTTTAGACCCTGTCTCATTCTACAAATAATATCTATTTGACAGTTAATATGCTTAAGATTATTTTTGATTCTTTTCTTTAAATATTCATTTCATTGTTTTGTTTATGAGTGTTTTGCCAACTTGTATATATGTGTACCACATGTATGCCTGTTGCCGATGGAGATCAAAAGACAAGAGTGGATCCTTTGGGACAGAAGGTATGGGTGGTTGTGAAACCATCATGTGGATCCTGAGACATGAATCTAGGTCCTCTGCAAGGATGACAAGTACTGTTAAACCCTGAGCAAGCTCTGCAACCCCTCCTGATTGTCTTTTAAACTTTGCATTTATGGAAACTAAAGAGTGTTTTTTGAAGCACTAGATCCTTTCACTCAATATTATACGTATTTTACCTATAATTGTTGTATTAGTTGCAATTCATTCATTTCACTGACATTTTTATTGTAGAATAAAACCACAGTGTGAGTAGAAACTATTCTATGACAAATATTTAAATATTTTTCCCCTGGAATTATTATGAAGAGTGCTTTCAGAACATTTCAGTTATGTGAACATATGCATATGTTTCTCTTGATTATACATCTAGAACAATTTGCAATATCAAAAGATAGATGTGTGTTTAGTTTTAACAGAATATTGAACTAGAAGAAATTAAGATGTTCTTTTCCCTAGCATCATAATGACTGTACGGTTACAGTATTGGAATACGGCAGGTGTTCTCCTTTCCCAGATACTGACAGGGACCCTAACTGTGAATTCTTACCCAGCACTCTTCCAGGTATCAAGGTCTCTCCCCAGGGTCAGTGAATATCCATCTAAGAAGATCTTAATCTTCACACACCCTAGTCCCTACCCGTTTTCCTGTCTCCTTCCTGAGTGGCAAAAAGGGAGTCTGGTTTCAAACCTGTGTTCTGCAACCTTCCCTGTCGTCAGAAAGGTATAGGAAGAGACCTCCACTTCTACCACATGAGCCCTGGCTTGCTCTTACAAAGCCTCTGCTATGCTGTGTGTCTCTAGTCCTGGGCCCTAAATTCTTCTAAGAGCTATTATCCATGATGTTATCTGTCTGTCTATGCATGGTATTAATATATCTTTTCATAAGCTTTATAGGCCCAACATCCATCTTGGTGTCTCCCTTAAAACCCATGAGAGACCTTCCACATATTAGTAAAGTTTCTTTACCTTAAGATTCCCTTAGCTAGTTCAAGTTAGGGTAAATCTTTAATTGTAGAACCGCAACTGTCAAGGAGATACTTGGTGTATCAAGAAAATATAAACTTCATGGAGACCATCCAAAACCAGATCAGATTTGTGTATGGTTAATTTTGGGTTTGCATATAAGGAGACTACAAAAATATGTTTCCTACTTTATGTTAATGCAAAATTATTTTCATTCTAAAAATATTTGTAAAAGTCTAAAAGACCTTTACCAGATTCCTAACAATTCTGATAGAGCAGATATTTCAGGTTAAACTATGAGAGTTCATAGGATTTTGTCCCTGGTTTTATTTTAGTTAAGATTTAGTTTTTACTTAAAGATATATAAAATATGTAATAATATATTAATTTAATTATTAAATATCAATATGAGTATTAATAACACATCAGTGGAATATTAATAAAAATCATGAATGCTGCTGCCTGGTAGGTTATTTCTTTGCTGGTGAAATGAAATAATTCAAGCCACATTAAATTATATTAAAGGTTGGTTTATTGGGAAGCTCCTCTTGGGCAAATTCACTCGGCCCAAGGATTGAGACCAGAAAAGGTATCATTGGGGCACAGGGAGAGGAAGAGAGAATGGGTGCTAACAAAGAGAGAGAAGAGAAGGAAGAGAAGAAGAGCAAGGGGAAGAGAAGCAGGAGAAAGAGAGTGAAATGTCTGGATTATTTAGGGAAGAGACTCTGGGGAAGAGTCAGCTCAGTTCTTGGCCTGCAAAGTACAGGGTTGTGGGCAGGGAGTGCCAGGTAGGGACTGAAGGATGCTTGGAGGACCAGGAGGCCAGGCCTGCTTGGTATGTAAAATGTGAGCCTCAGTCTCTTGTATGGGGGCCTAAAACCAAATGCTCCGAATCCAAACTTTGCTTTGGTATGACAGAATATAAGAGCTATAGAAAAGCTTTCAAATACTTCATAGGGGTTTCATGATATAGCTTTTACGTGCAAGACAAATTATATAATCCTGTTTGCTAATTTTAGGCCTCAGGATTCAGAAATCAAGTCTAGTACAGAATCTTTAAATTATATTTTTAATGGAAAAGGAACAAATGCATATGTAATTTTAAAATTAAAAAAAAAAGAATTCTAGATAGGTGTGGTGTCATGTACCTATTATTCTAGGGCAGAGGATTGGTAAGTTTGAAAACAGCCTGGCAGTCTGGGCAATCTGGAAAGGACTTGTTATAATATATAACTTTTTTAAAGGCAGGGCTGAGGATTTGACTCTATTGCAGTACATTTACAGGATGCTGGATTACTTCCATATATGGCACAAACAAAACAAAACAAGTCAAGGAAAAAGTGAGGGTGGGGAAGGGAGGGAGGGAGGGAGGGATAGAGGGAGGAAGAAAAAGTTGTTTAGAAACCAGTCACATCACTTGTGCTTTTTCAATATGAAAACTAGATTACACATATTATGTTTAAACTATTCTTAACATGTCTTGTACAAAGGATTATGATCTCCTAAGGGTGGGCCATACCTCGGTTCTCTTCTTATGTGAGAATGTAGCCAAGTAGTTAACAAAATCAGAACCTCATTACACATTTTTTTAAGTTGAGTCACCTACAGTGATACATACATTTTTTTTGTTATATAATCTTTCATAAATGGAACAGATTCTCGGTGTACTATATGTTATGCTTCCGATTATTGTACAGATCTGAATTTGAATCCATCAATTAAAAGGCACTGTAAAATTTCTAAGCCTTAAGTTCTTTACATGTAATTATGAGAAAAATAGTGAGGAGATGTGCAGATGAAATGTGACCAAACAGAAGACACTTGGTGGCAGTGTATAAAACCCACTATGTCACTTTACTGTTGGAATTTTAAAATGCTACCTTAATCTTACAATCAGTGACCCAGAAAATGGGGCTGAAAGAGAATCCAGAAACCCTGCACTGGATCATTCTGTGAGGTGTTTAATAACTGCAACTCTGGCTATGTAGAAATGAGAGGAAAGCAGGGAAAGAAAAGGAAAGGATGGATGTGACTCTGAGAGACTAGGAACAAAGAGGAACCCAGGGTTGAAGGCCAGTTGACTGCAGAAATGCTGGATTGAGAAGGCTCGAAATACTACCCTTTCCTTTCTGAGCCAAACTTCCAATGGTCAACAACTTCATATATGACAAAGAAAGTTGTTTTAAATATGCATTTACTTGATTAAACATGGGTAGTCATATTAGTTTTCCAAGCTAGGATTTTCTTTTTAAAATGGGGATAATAAGATTCAGATTTGAAAGAAATAGAAAGAAAGACAAAAGGAGAACATAAAGGGTCGTCAACCTGTGCATCTCATAATACAACAAACAAACAAAAACCAAACAAACAAAAAATAAAACAACACTACCACATTACTTTCCTCTTTGCATTCTTTCTTTCTCCTCCTGTCTTTACCAGCTAAGGCCTCAGTAATTTTCCAAAATGGAGAAAAAGGAAAGAAACCAGAAACTAATTGGTTTGAAATTGATACTTCCTCTCAACAAAAACTTAAGGCATTCCCTATATTTTACAACTATTCATCAAATAAAGATAGAAACAATTACCCATATGTGTTCCCCATTTGTGTTCCTCAGATCTGAAACAAAGATCTACCATTGCTTCGTAGCAGTAGTTGTTAAAAGCTAGGGAAGACTTTAAGACGTAATGAATAATGAATCTTTATATCTAAATGTCACGGAATTGTAGAGATGGCTTAGTGGATAAGGGCACCTGCTCTTGCAGATGACCTAAAGGGAACTTCCAGCACCCAGATAGCTGCTCAAAACCACCTGTAACTCCAGTTCCAGAAAATCCAATGCTGGCTTCTGATTTTCATAGACACGAGGCATGCACATGGACATGCATGCATACATACATACACACACACACACACACACACACACACACACACACACACACACACACATACATGTGGGCTGAAATAAACATAAAGAAAATAAACAAATCTAATTGTTAAAAAGAAATATGAATGCCTGGAAAGACACATCCTTTAATTAATGTCTGTCTTCCTTAAAATTTAGTCTCCTTCCAGGCTAATCCGTTTACTTGCCCTTGCAAAATGGATGACCAATTTTCATTTTAAGACAATCTATGTAATATTTAAGAAAAACAAAAACAAAATGAAACAAAACACTGCTAACCATTGATTTTCTTTTTCATTTGTATTAAAAAGAAAAAACTGCAGGCAATAACTCCCTCTGGTTACTTCTCTCTAAAGCCAATGCCTCTTTAATTCAACTCAATTTGATATCCTTTGAGATTCTTTGCCTGTAAAACTCATGTATTGGAACATAAAACATTTTCTTTTCCCTCTGAGAGTAAGACACCATAAACTTTGTGGGGAAAGGCAAGGATATGTGTTTCTATTCAAATGGATAAAATTAGAGGAGTCATTTTCTCAAAGACATCACCTTCCTTTTCAGAGCAATGATAAGGCAGCCCTGACTCTTAACAGAAGCTGGGGCAGTTAAAGCAATAAAAATTTGGGTCAAAGGACTGATTTCTTAAACTCTTTGGAACACTTGGGAATGATCATGTTTTATAACTCCCGAGTCACTGTTTATGATTCTATCTGTCTGTCTGTCTATCTATCTATCTATCTATCTATCTATCTATCTATCTATCTAGCACCTATCCATCCATCCATTCATCCACCATCTATTTCTCTCTACTCCCTATTTCCTGTTCCCTTTCTTTTCCTTTCTCCCTCCCTCTTTCTCCTTTCCTTTCATTCTGACTCTATTGCAGTATGAGTGAAGTACATCAAACCACACATTCTCAAAATATGTAATTTGACCTGTTTAGCATCTTTATTTGCCTTGAAAGATGGTAACATAGTCCTGATGCATTTCCAGTCTTAGTTTTTGAAACCAACAATCTAAAATTGGAAGTTATTTTGTCCTGTGGAACCAGATATCTAAGAATTCATTATACTCTTTTTGCCTGATAATCAGATGAATCAATCTATTCTAATGCCTAAGCCAGTTTAAGTTGGGTTATTACCACTTTTCCTAACAAAAGAACATAATAAATGTCTTGATTATTCCTGCAATCAGAAAGTTTTCTGTCATAATTTTGTAAGCAGTACTAAAGTTAGTTTTCAAATCTCCATTCAAAAAAGGTGCAATGCATAAAAAAATTAATTCAAAGTGCTCATCAGTGTTTGGGAACCCTGAGACAATCAGAAGTGATTTACTGTTCTTAGTATAGACTAACTCCCAAAGCTATACATAAAACAACATATATTTTACAACTAGTAATTTATGGCATCTTTCATAAATATGCTATGCCTTTTTTGGTCATACCATCTCTGACCAAAGCAAGTCCCTGATGTATGGCTAGAGAAGAAAGGGCTGTGAGAAACTAGAGAAGTTTAATGTCTTATCTTCCAATGTGATGCCTTTAAAATATGGTAATCTGGTATTGGGAGAAAACCAACTGAAGATGGTTGAAATAAGACTGCTAGCTCAACAAAGCTCTAAATATCCCACTACAGGCTTCAATTACACAAATCTACTAAAATATTCTGGAATTCAGTTTAGAGAGGGAACGCTTGCTCAATTAGTTTTCGAACAGATAAATTTATTAAGGTGGGCAAAAAAAAAAACAAAGAAACAAAATATTAGCTGAATAGAACATGGCTTAAAGTTTAAAATGTCATAATGGTATTAGTCTCTTTTTAAATAATAGTAGTTACTATAAAAATAGACATTTTAAAAATACAATTTATACCTAAAGTTAAGCATACTTGTTTTCTTCATTTTATGATAAGCTTGTTGATTTCACTTGCAATAAAGGATCCATACTGATTGATGTAATATCATCCTTAAGCAGAACATAGATCTAGATTCAGAAACAATCTTCTAAGCTCTTATGTAAAACTTAAAGTACAAAAACAACTGTTTCACAAAATTATGAAACCATTGTAACTTTGTTAACCAACCACCAAATCCTAATCAGACTCAAGGAATAATTCAAAAAATTTTACCTACATTGATCTTCCAATGAACAATTCATATATGTTTAAAAATAATTGAAGAATGAAAGGGTAGTACATTGAGGTTTAGTGCTCCTAATTTTGTTAATACTTTTTAAAATATGTCTACACTTTAATGTTGATCAGTGCTCACACCATATAAAGAATGGCAAGCACAATTTGCAAAATGTTTGGCCCATTTTCAAACATTTCTAGTGATTTGATTTCCCCAGGGTAAGTGTAGAAATCTTTAGAAATCTGGTATGTGTTAGCATTTTGGTCAGAGATCACTGCAGCTGTAACACTCCACCACAGGGATAAAACTCCACACCCAGAGGAGATGCAGAATTGACTGGAATTGGCATTTAGCACAGAAGCAAATGACATATTCAAATCAACTGTTTAACACATTTGCCTGTGGTCGCCCACAGCTGGAGCTTCACCTGCAACAAGTTCTGCCTCCTACCCTACATGGATCAAATCTTGTTCCCTTTTTGCATCCAAGGACTCTACAAATGCCTAGCTTTCTGAGTGGACACACAACCTGAATCAGATTTCATGGACCCAGTTAAATAATATGCTAAGTTATACCATGAAGGAATGGTAATATAGAGATAAACATGATTGACTTTGATGCCTCTTGTCTTCATGGTATTTTCCATTAGTTAGAATTACAGTGTCTGGAATATGAGTCTTCATTGGCAATTCTTATCTGGGAATTTTTGTTGGTCACATCACTAAATGGCACAGAGAAGATATATGAAGAAGCAGCTGTGGAGATACAAAATCAGATGTGAAATGAGTGTAGAAGACAGTGGAAAGCTCATTGGTCTAGACCCTTGAGGGGAAAGAGCTTTTCAAAACTCTTTGTTCTTGGGGATTGAATTATAAATAGACATTATGAATAAGATGAAATATTAGAAAAATTAAAATATAAAGCACATACAAAAGTGATCAAAAAGGGATTATCAAGAGACTCCTGGGCAAAAATTCATTTGCAAATAAGCATGTTCTCACCCAGCACTGTTTTCATTTATGGCTGAATAGAATCTCTAATTGAACAGTCTTTTGTGGTGGCCAGTGTCTGAGACAGCAAGTAGTTCTTTTGTATGGGTTCATAAGTTTTCCCAGAAATAATTATAAAATATGCATGCTTTCTCTGAACACAAGCAAACTGGTTTACCCAGTTTGTGGCAAATATATTAAGCAATAAAGACTTTCCACTTAATCCCATGCTTTAAACAATATTCAGTTAACTAAAATTAGTGAAGAAACAGAAACACAAGTCAATCACTCAAAGAATGATGTGAAAAAAATAAAACAAAACAAAGTATATTTGAAGCACATTAGATGGGTCAGAGTCAACACCCATACATGTTAGGAAAATAAAAATGTATCACTGGACTTGGATTTAAAAGAAACCTCTTCTAGTCTAAGACTATATTTATATCCTAGATAGAAAAAAACAAAAGCAATAAATCTCTTTATTTCAAAGACAAGTTTAGTAGAAATAAATTGAAAGTGTTTGCCCAATTAGACTGAAATAAATCTAATACAGGCAAACCTACATTTGATATATATTTAAGTTCTTGACATATTTAAAGGAAAGATGGGGAAAACTGACTAGCTAGACATTTTGTCAAAAGACAATTCTAAAGTTTTAACATACTTTTTTATGTCTTTCTCCAATAAAAAATAAGTGGGTTTGGCATATTGCATTTTAAACCACAAATAAATCACTAAATTGATAATATGAATTATTTAGATACATTGCATAGTTAGACATGTGGAGATAATCGTAGAGAAGAAAAGGCTGTTTCAATTCCTGCCTCAATTTCTTCTGCGATAGCTGGAGACTTTGAGTCAGACCTCAGACTCTAACCTTAGAGGTAACTCTTCTCAAAATCAGAGGCTAGGGACAAGTTATTCAAAAATTCTTCTGAGATCCCACAAATACATAAATCTCAATCAAACTTTTGTAAGTAAAGCATTAGAAAAATGTTTATACTGAAGACTTCACTCATCAAGAAAAAGGTATTATCCAACAAGTTGACTAGAATCACCCAAAAAATAAAAAAGCCCATAACATTGAAAGACACAAAAAGCAAAGATATCAAATAATTCAGAGATATAGTCTATTTTTAAAAAAAATGCCTGGTAATAAATGGTAGTTTGAACTCCAAATCCAACACACTACAAATGGGGAGGTAAGTGCAAATGACATACTAATGCTCACCTCTAACATACTTGGTATCAATATTTGTGCTATAAAATCTTTGCTCCTTCTGGTGATAAAAGACTTCTGACTGATTGATATCCCCTTAATTGAAAAAGATAATAAGGAAAATGCAGTGTATTGCTCACCTATAATAACTACTAGCATGTAATTTAACAATCTATTGGAAAAATAATGACATAATTAAAAGAAACAAAAAACTGAGTACTCACAATGATCATGCAATAAAAGTAAAGAGAAATAAGATCTATTTGGCCAAATTTAAATAAATTTATTGACAATGTAACATGGAAGGAGTGTCAGTTCATTCTCCAAATACTTCCTTAGTGGTCACAATGTCTGAAAATTAAATTCAGTTTTGCAAGGCATGTCACAGTCTCTATAGTTCCATCCTGAATTCATGCCTCCATTTTTGGAATGACACCAGCAGGGTCATCTTTGCTTCCATCCTTGACTTACGTACAAACTCTCCAGCTAATTTTCTGGAGTATGATTAAACACATACTCCTTGTCTTGTGTTTGTGAGCTTAGTTTTTAATGGCTAAGTTAACTCTCTATCCTTAAATATATTACCTTCAAGAAGGATTCTCAACAAGAAGACAAGAAGGCTTGTCTCAGAACCTGAGGAGACAATTTTAATTGTTATGATTTGGGTGTTGTTACTGGTGTCTATAAAGTAGAGGCCAAGGGTAAGCAAAGGATCCTGCAGTACCATATGCTCAGATAATAGTTACTGACCTGTCTCAGATGTCTCAGGCTGTCTCAGACATGACTAGAGTTCACTTAAGAGACTGTTTCACCATGAACTGAACAATAACAACACCAATAGACATACTAATGTAGAAGTGGGGAGCTCATGAGGCCTCAGTGCTAGACAAAGGACTACAGGCTACAAGGAGTGTCTTCCCTGGGGAAGAATGTACCAAATACTCAGCCATGAAAACATATACATATAAGAACATTATACAGACTGAGGGATTAAGGAACTTGCATGTATTTATTTAGCGACACACACACACACACACACACACACACACACACACACACACACACACACACCAAGGAAAAGGGCAGAGAATTTGTAAGACAGAAAGGTTTATGGGAAGTGAGCATTCCAGGAGAGGGTTTAAAGGAGGAACAGGAAGGAGAAATAATGGAAATATCATATAATCTCAAAAACTAAAAGAAAACTGTTTTAAAACATAAATCAGACTGCATCATACTTATACTTGAATCTCCCCAAAATATGTAATATGTAAAGTAAATCCAAATAATCATATTACCCTCTGTACAAATGCTTTATTCTCTAAAGTTTCTTTTTCTCCCTCCCTACCTCCTTCTC
>NW_022196913.1:89399028-89434117 GCF_008632895.1 Mastomys coucha
CTCTCTCTCTCTCTCTCTCTCTCTCTCTCTCTCATCGTTTCTTCTCTTACTTAAATCAAAATCTCTATTTCGCAAGTCTAGAAGGATCTTTGATCAGGGCCATTGACTACAATCTCTATTGAGTTTTGGCACACCTGGTTTCCCAACATTTTTTTAAGTCACAAATCAAACCCAATCGAACAAAACAGTCTCTGAAAAGCCCTATAACTATTGAACTACATAATATAGCCTCCAACTCTCAATTCCCAGTTAGTTCTATTTTCTTCAGAAAACTTTGCAATCACAATTATTTCATTCTTTATTTTCCAGTTTAGTTTCTATTTAGCTACATAACCCTGATTCAAGATTCTTCGTAGCTAGTCCTAGATTCTGTTGTTTGCAATTAAAAGTGACTATCACAATAAGATGAGAACTTTCAACAAAGCCATGGGATAGAAGATCAACTTTTTGAAATCAGTAATACAGGATCTAATCTCATTCATGATTACAAACAAACTACAAATGAAGCTCGTGAAGGAGCCTCAAGATTACTGTAGCAGAAACTATAGATCACTGAAGACTTGAAAAGGCAATAGAAGAAGAAGACATCCCATGTTCACCAATCAGCAGAACTAACTTTGTAAAAACGACTACAGTAATGAAAGGTACCCATAAATTTATTGTAATCCCCAACAAAATCCCAATTGTATGGTTATAGCATAGAACAAATAATAATGAAAATCACATGAAATTACAAAAGTCACTAAATAATGAAAGTAATCACAGTACAACCAGCAAAGTGAAGCCATTATGGTACCAGATTTCAAGTTATACTACAGAATCATGGTGACTGACACACAGTAACAGCATACTAGTAGCAAAAAGTAGACATGCATACTAGTGGAATTGAATAAAGGACCCAGGAAAAAATTCCTACAGCTATACCTACCTGGTTTTCAACAAAAGTGCCAAAAACATGCTGTGGAGAAAAGATAAATTCTTCACCCATTGGTGATGGCAAGACTGGATATCCACATGTGGAACACTGAAACCATATCCCTGTTCATTACTATGGATACCAATATCAATGAAATGTTCACAAAGAAAAAGAATAGAAAAAAATGCTTAAGATCTAGGTAAAAGATGGTGACTTTCTGAACATGGTTTCAATAGCTCAGCATATAATACCAAGTTCTGACAAGTGAATTGCATCTGAATGAGAACCTTGTGCATAAAATAAACAGTTACTAGACAACCGACAGAATAGGAGAGGATCTCCTTCAGCTATCCCTCTGACATGGGACTATTACACATACCACATAATTCTTTTTTGAGGGAGGGTCTTATGTACCCAGGCTAAGACTCAAACACACTATGCATCTGAGTTTTTCCTTGAACTTATGATTCTGCTGACTCCACCTCCCCAATGCTGGAATTCCAGATGTGCATCATCATGCTTGGTTTATATTATGCTAGGGATCCAACCTAGTGCATTGTGCATTCATAGCAAGTACTCTAGCAATTGCATTACACCCTTAGCTCCATTCATAGTTAAATGAATCTTTTCAATCTCCTAGCTTGCTATCCATATTCAGCCACACTTAATGCTGCCACCATACTTGACAAGCCATACTCACTATGATCTCCAGCCTTTTGCATGTGTTGTTCTTTCCAAGTGGAACACTGTCTCCTTCTTCATTCTCCCACTGCTCTCTGCAAAGCTCAGAGGTAGATACATACAAGACACTGGAATCAAGGTCTATTTTAGTTGGCTCAAGTTATTATTACAAACATACCTTATATGCAACAGTTTATAAAGAGCAGATGCTTATTCTTCAGGGTTCTTAAGAGTGTGATGTCCAAGAGGGGTTACCATCAACTTGGATGTCTACTGATAGTTCCTTTCCCATAAGGCAACTTCTCATCATGTCCTCAGAGAGTACAGAGGAAGAATGCAAGCCTTTGTTGCTTTTACGAATGCACTAATTCCATGCATGAAGGCTATGTCTGTAATTACTTGATCTCCTTCCCATATAAAGAGGCTCCACCTCTGTATATGCTTTACCTGTGACCTTTGACTACCATATGGACATTTGGAGCAATTTGAAAATTCAGACTGTCCCAGAGGCTGTGTTGTAATAGCATACTTTTCCTTAACAGACCAAAATCATTTTGAAATGCAATCCAATTCCCAGATCGTATTTGTTGATTTTAGGAATTCAATAGATAGCTTTTTCTTTGTTTACAGAGAAACAATCTAAATATGGGTACCTCACATCTTCAAAGGTCACATGAGACTCCATTCCAGACCAGTTAAAATATAGACTGTGTCTTTTTAGCCGATCTTCTCTTAATGGCTTTGAACAAGTTACTTAAACTCCAAGAATATTTTATACATCTGTGAAATCCATAGTGTGATAGACAGGAACCTGAATGTGGACCAAAGTCTGTAGCTCATTTCAGTTTTGACACTGACAAGTTTCCATTCATAAACAGAGGATTCTTACCAGGTAGAAAGTATTTGACAAGTAAGTAAATGTGTTGATTTTGAATCCTCAAAGGGTATTCAATTTGTAGACCATGAATCTAAGAAAGACTCTCTCCATTCAGCCTTGGGTCTGGCCTATTTTTTAAAAAATGATACATTCCTTCACTTTTTAGCAATTATCACTCTTACTAATAGCCAAAACAGGTAGGTCTGCTCTTTTTTATAAGAAAATGCCATTTCCTTGATAGATTAAGCTCTTGGGCTTTCAAATTCCTTGTTTATCCACTCAGGAAATGGGTGGACTGCCTCACAAAACAGCACACACAAAACGATTAGCACTTCATTACTGTTGATGCAGTAGCTGGACTCCAGGCTTGAGTAGAGCTAATTCATTCAAAATAAATCCAGAGTTCCTTTCTTATATTTGGAACGAAAAGGATGAAATTTTGCACACCGACCACTAAACATTTAATTTAATCTAAAAGAATGTGAGACTTTACACCACTTCTCTTTCAACGTCAATGTGATAAATTGCTTGGAACTTAATACAAACTCTTCCTGTTTAAATGAGCTGGCCATATGCACTTATATATAGGTCTAAGTTAAGTCAAAGATTATCCTATTTTACTTATTGGAAAATTGTTGTCCAAGTTTTATGAAAACTGCTAGGCTATTACAACATAAATTATAATACATTTCTTGGTTTTATCTATTTCTGTTTATTTTTCCAGTTATTTCCAAGTGAGTCATTGTGATGAAATAAGAATCAGACCTGATGCCTGCAGTCCCCATACTCAGAAGGCTTTACAGGATGATCAGAAGTGTGAGGCTAGCAGCGGGTTACATGGAAGGGTCCTGTCCCAAACCCTCCTCACAAAAAGATTTGCAAGATTTCCCTATCTGTCAGCATGGCATTCATGCAACTTCATGTTGGAGTTGGTCTGCAGGAACACAACAGAGCAGTAGCAATGATGGCATGCCACTGCTCTGGAGGAAGCTGGCTGCTTGACTTGAAGAAAGGCCTGTAGGTCACAAGTCTGAGGCAGTGAGACCTCCTGTCAACAGCCACTTGAATAGCTTGGGAGCAAGTCCTTTAGTAGTAGTCAAATCTTCTGAGCCTGCAGCTCAGAAAAATGTCCTGATTGCTATATCAGGGAAACCACCCAGCTAAGCATCCATCACCCACAGAAACTACAGGGTCACAAAATGCTAGTGGTTTCTACGTACAACATTTTACAAAAGGAGTCGTATGGCAGTAGATAACTCATACGGCAAAGAAATAAGAAACTTAAGATACCACTCATATTATTGCCATCCTTTATTAACGCCCATCAAAACAGAATAAAACCGGAATAGAACACAATATATTGTTAAATTCACATTATTTTAGTGGCAGCTTAATACAGTTTAGGTTTTTTGTTTATGAAATCATTTGGTACAATAGTTGATTGTTTAATTACTGAAATAAAAAAAAGAAATAAGAAAATAGAAAATGAAGACATCAGAAACCAAAATAAATGGAGACTCAGTACAAAGTAGAAATCACGTAAAATCAGAGACACTCTGGCAAGCAGTTTTAAAGATTTTTATGTTTTATTCTTGTGATTTGGGTTGGATAGTTGTTTTTTTCAGGGAACATTTATTTGAATCATGATCTAAAAACTCAGAGCTAAGATACCCGTTTAGAATTTCAGGGTAAAGTCGAAATGAAATTGAGAAAAGGGAGTCAGACGGACCTCCCAGCTGAAGTCCCACCATTGTGGAACAGGAAAGCAGTTATCAAATGTCTGTACATCCTTCCTGATCTCAGACAGACACATCCAGTGGTTTCCCTTTCAGTGTAATGCTAGCTAGCAATTCTTTCATAGATATTCCTTATCACATAAGGGGAATTCCTTTACTTTTGATTCTCTAAGAATGCTTTAAAGCAGGCTGTGATGTTCGAAAGCTCTGCTTGGACTCGGGAATGTAGGGAAATAGTTGTAGCCCTACCTTCTACTGAGTTTCACTCTGACTTTGGTAGGAATGACCCACCCCTCAGAACCAACCCATCAGACGACTTAACCACCTTTCATGCCTCTATGCCCCCAGACTTGTACTCACACATTAAAATATGAATGTTGAGAAGAAGCACCAGTCCAAATAATATAGCAGTATAATGATTTCTATGTATGAAAAATAAAAATTCCAAATTATAAAGTAAATGTACATATTAAGTAAAATAAAAATAATCTTCATTTTCCTTTGTGAAGACGGACAGTCTCCATCCACACAGTATTTCTCAAAAACCTGAACACTGCCAACATGTAGCAGCAGAAGGGGAAAATGTCAAATATTTCATATAAACTGTGCACTCAAGGGTAGTCTTAAAATATTCAGTAATACCAGGCAAAAAATTCCAACAAGCACTACTGTCAGGAGACAAGGGCTAGTATATGGAAAAATTTCTACATTGTATGGCTTAAATATGGAAAAAATGTTATATGTTTTTCCATAGTTTAACACTTATATTAAATGTGTACATGCTACATTGGTTATGTCAAGTATTATAGCTGGAGCTCTTCTATTAGCAGTAGAAAAATGATCAACTGTGCTGGAGAAAGAAATATGTTCTTATTCACTATAAGAAAAAACAGTAAACTCTTCATTAAATAAAATAGGCAATTAAAAATATATAGACAAAATTATAGGAACAATTTTTCAGATGTGCATCAAACACTTCATTAATTAAAATATTATGCTATTTTCTGAATTTTTATGATGCCTGGTATGTTTATCCCAATTTTTGATTTATAATTTTTGTTATACCTTTATTCACATTAAGTATTCAGTTTTTGAATGTTATTTGGTTGTAGTGTTTATTCATTTTCTTAGAGCATCCATAAGCTTGGATGTATCCCAGCAATTAGAAACAGAGAAAAAAATCAAAAGGATAGTCATATTACAGAGCATGCAAAAGAATACAAATTGTACAGCAAGAAACTGACAAATGTCAGGATTATTAAAAAAGGCCATTTTACCAAAATCGATCCTTACTAGAATCGCTCTACAAAAGTTACATATGAAGTGAATTTGGCTGTGTAATTGGGGGAAATGGACAAGAATAAGTGGCCCGTTGAATATTTATTTCTATATCCACTTTTAACTAATTCAGTTTAATGGCTTTTTCTCTGGTATCTATTGTTTTCAAAGGAAGCATATGTGAAAACTGTGGATGGCTCACTTGCTGAGAACATAGCAAAGGAGAAGCATCTCTAAAAAAGCCAGAACCGTTTGTCCTGCTTTCTCAATGTATCAGTTTGGAAACAAGGAGAGAAAAGTGGTAAATACTCCCTCAGACTTTCCACACTAAGTACACTGAGTCCTTAGCACAGTTGTCTGCTGTCACATAACACAGGCTTATTCAGGGTGCTACAACAATGCCTAAAAACCCTTGGTTATTTTCTTTGTTTTTATTTTGTTTCATTTGTTTGTTTTTTTAGACTTCAATAATGCACTCTGTTGTACTTCAAAGATGACCTCTGGGGGTTGAGTAGTATTTCCAACACATTCCTGTAAATGGACTTAGAATAAAAAGACATTGCCTCTGAACCACAAAAAAAATCACAATATGGAAAAGTAAGCCTATGGTCACTGCCAAGCTCTTTAGACATAACTGAGGGAAACAAGGACAATTATTTATCAGAGGGATTTTAGTGAAATTAATGAGAATGGCCTTCTGCATTTTGATGTCCTCATATATGAGTGTCCTCACTGTCTCTGGAATCCTTTCCAATGGATATTTCAATGGATATAAGGAGTGGTTACTAAGCATGGAGCATAAAAGTCAAAGAGAAGCAGCCATGTTCCTGACTCCCTACTGCCCCGCTTTTGGACTTGCATAATCAGTTGGCTTTCTTAAGTCTGAACCTTCCTATAGCTGCCTCTTTCTAAGGAGTGTTGAAAAGAATGAAGGGCCAGTCAAACAGTGGCTCTACATATGACGTAAGCTGCTACTAGATTTTCATTAGTAGGAAGGCAAGGTAGAAACAAGTTCTAAGAACACAGAATTTGCTTCAAAGTAAACAGTTCGGATTCAAAGTAAACAGTACTCCGAAGTAACTTTCAGACCTTTACCAGAGGAGATATGAAATATGGAGTACATTTTCAGTTTCTCCAATTTAATCTTCCGTGGCCTTCAGAATGGGTTAGAAGAGAGAGTGGGCGACAAAGAGCACAGAGATCAGACACCTAGCATCTTACCCTGCTTTCAGCCAGAGGCCTCTGCTCAAGAACCAAACACAGTTTTAAAAGTTAACAGATTCCATTCTGGCTGTCCCTACCCTCAGAATCTGACAATTTCAACCTGCTGCACTTTGTTTTTATTACTGCCTAGCTTGGTGTCTTACTCATTATTCATCCAGAATATAAGGCCATTCTTCTAGGAAACGCTTCTGTTTTGGGTTTAGCCCTGGGAGCTTAGATTCAGTTCCAATAAGCTTATTTCTTTTGTTCCAAGAAGAGAAACTGTTTACAAATAATCCGTGTATAATTAGTTACCTGGTCTTAAACTTGTTTTATTTTTATTTCCTCTCTCCCTTGTGAAGCCATCTGGGAAAAGCTGATTATCCCTAAGTCATTACAAGCTAATATGTAGTCGAGGTAGGCTAGGTTTTGAATCTCTCTGTTAATGTTGGTTAAATACTTAAAACTAATTAGACCATTTTAATAGACATCATTTATTATACAATGCTTCTTAAGAAAGAGTCTTAAACTTGAGGCTGATAGATTCGACTGCTTTCATATGGATAAACCCTTAGTCCATGTGTTCAAAGTTGCACTGTGTAAGTGGGTAAGGAAAAGCCATGTCCAAAGAAAAGAAAAATCACATCAAGTTATGAAACTGTCACCAATAACAGGAAAGAACCTGTAAATCTCACACTCTAAACTACTCAATACTGCAATGGCCTCTGCACATTTCTAAGCTCATATACATCAATCCATGAATTCCTGTGTTTCGGATTCGCCAAATGTAATGAAAACCGAAAAGCTATCTTTGCAAAGTTTTCATATCCATCTTAACTTATAAACTGAAGAATATACAACCCCTGAACCTTTCTTTAGTGAGCGAGCTACAATTCGGCTTCCTAAAGCTTGTAAGGACTCATCTGGCACCAGAGAAATAGCTAATTCAGAAAAGAACTTTGAGTTCTCTTTTATGATCCTTCGAGATAAAATAAGAAATGAACCTGTCCTTAAAATGGAATTGTGTTATGGGTATGAGTGCAGTGTGGTTTTCTCTCCTGTAAAGCAAACTTGTGCTCATTTAATTTTTTTTTCTTTATTTTCAGCACCACAGTGTTTAGGTTCATTATACAGAATGCAGATAAGGATCTGAAGTTGCCCCTGGGAACTCTGGCAAAACTAAGAGACCCAAATAGAAACTTAAATGGATCACCCTTCCTTCCTGACTCTAGCAAGCACTCAAAACAGATATTAAATCAGAGATATTTTTATTATTATTCCTGAACATGTCGGGAATAAGGCTTCTACCTCATCCAATTTGGGTTCTTTCCTTGAATTTGCATAGAGTTCTTGTGAAGAGATGTCGTGAAAACTTATTAATGCGTCTAATTAAAGTAATGACAGAGAACCTCGGCAAGCACCTAATGAAAGAAAACAAAGATTAAATTTAAGTTAATCAGCTTTGAAATGTAAACAAGCACGCTCAATCATTAAACGATTCCATTTATTTTTAACAGGATTGTAGAAGTATGTCTAATAAACATCCTATCGAGTTTGCTTCCTATGCCCCAAATGTTTATTAGCACCATTAATCCATTAGTTAAAATGCAAAGGGACATTTCATGGCTGGTATAAACCCGCTCCGATGTTTTGATGAATGTTGTAGCAAGCAGCTATTCACACAATAAACTCTAAAATGGCTCAAGGATGCTTCAATAACAGAGCCTTTTAAGCATCTAAACAAAAGGAGAAACAGCACTAACAAGGAGAATGGTCTCGAGTCTGCTCTAGCCAGATGCTGGTTGTCTGCTCTGGAGAAGGTGCTGGCAGATATTTTAACAGAGGAACCAGCATTTCTGGGAAACTTGTCAGCAGTGCATTTGAGGATCTGTTTCTAAAACCAGAGAGTCCTGAGCAGAGGGAAACACTTTTACATTTTGCAGAGTTGAGAGATGAAAGAAGCAATTTTAAGGCTGGTGAAAGAGGAAATCACTCAGCAGGTGTTGAATAGTCATGATGTAATAACATTCCTCCAACAGTTTCACCAGTAGCTGGAGTTGGAAGTCCGGGTTCGTTTTGATACAGAATCTAAACATTCAGTTTGATTCTGTGTACTCTTCCTCAGCTAACCGTGCTGGTTTTAACTTTGAGCATGCTAATCAAGCAGTCCACCACTGATCTTCAATCCTTCGATTTAGGAAAATGAACATTACTCTGTACCTCAGGCTCACATCAACCATGTGATCCCTCTACTTCTACATCTCAAGTATTGAAAGTAAAGATGTACGCGGGCATTGCTGGTTCATTTTCATGGCTGTGCAATATTTCATTTTATCTATTTAGTATTTAGTTATTTTTACTTCATAGCTAGTGAGAAAAGTGTTTTTCTAGTCTACTTTCCACTACTACAAGAGAATTCCATAGACCTCCACAAATTATACACAATGCGAGTGTACTTAGTTCATAATTAAGGAGGCTTGAACGTCCAAGAACAGGGCACAAATTTCTGGCAAGAGTCTATACACTGTGTCACACATTATAAACAATAGACATGCTCCAATACAGCAAAGGAAATCAAGACAAACTTATCCTTCTCAGTAACAACTAACCTACTCCTGATAAGGGTGTTGATGCACTGGTGAAGACAATACTCCCCTTACCTGGTCAACTTTTAAATTTCCCAACTCCTCAAATTGTGACAGTGGCAATTGCACTTCATCTCACATTTTAAAGATCACACCCCAAACACTGTCATGTAGCCATGGATCCTGGCATGTTAATATCTCTCCAAACTAATTATTACAATTCTGTGGGATAAATACCCAGAAGAGTTCTAGAGCAAGCAGGTATAGTTTACGTGGTGGGCACATTAGTTATCAGGGAGCAATTGCATATGAGCTCATGCTACTCATTGTTACTTCTCCTTATAAGGAAAGGTTCATGCATTAACTCTTCCTTTTTATTTTCATGTGCATGTACTTCCTTTGCTGAAAGAGAGAGGGGGGGGTGATGATGTATACGAGCATGTGTGTACTTATGTGTGTGGTGTGTATATATATATGATGTATATGTGCATGTCTGTGTATGGTGTGTGTGGTATGTGTGATATGTGTATGGTGTGATGTATATGAGATTAATATATTGTATACTTGTCCATATGTTTATGGGGATTGCATTTCCTGTACATATGAACACAGGGATCAGAGTTCAATTTCAGGCATCTTCCTCTGTTGGGTTCCATGTTATTTTTGAGACAGGATCTCTCCCTAAACCTGGAGCTCCCTATTTAAATTAGACTGGCTGTCTACTGAGCCTCTGGGATTTATTTGCCTCCATCATTCTGACATTACAGGTATGCACCAATAACTTTTGCATGGGCGATGGGGGGTCTGAACACAGGAAGTCATGCTTGTACAGCAAGCAATTTAGGCAGTAAACCATCTTCTCGGGCTGTATGTTATTCTCCCTCAAATAGCAAGGATAAGTTTTGATATTTATAGAATAAAAGTGCTATCATACTGCTTTCCTGTTCCAAATCCTTCACTGGCTATCTTTGACTGCAAGATAAAATCCCCAATGCTAGCAACGGCCACAAAGCACTGCACAGCCTGGCCCCTGCCGCTTACCCAGCCCCCGTGTGCATCCCGTACTCCTGCCACCCTAGCATTTTGTCAGCTCCAGAGCTCATCAACCCTTCCCAAGTCTGTCTCTTGAACAGAACACTTCCTTATTTTTAGTAAACCTGTCTAAATATTTTGTCCTTCAGATCGCAGTTTAAATGAAACCATTGATAGAAAATCTTTCGGGAGTCTCAGACTTGGCTGGATGCGTCTGCTACTCCTTGCAACAGCGCCGTGAACTTGATGTAGTAGCTCTCACCTCACTTTCAACCTGATGTTTTTATTGATTTATTTAAAGCTCATCTCTGCTAAAAGACCTTACCCAAGGGCATCAGCACAGAGTTTCTTGGCCTTGTTTCCGCTCACCTGATCGGGGCAGCACAGTACATGATATATACCATGATCGCAGGAAGTGCTTCTTGAATTATTGCCTAAAATGGAAGTCCCATGGGTCAATGGCTTTCCAGTTCTTTTTAGCTATAGAGTCACACGTGTTAACTGATGGATGTGGAAACAAGTCTACCTCATTCAATAACCTTTATAGTTTGTAAGTGTTCAGTGAAAGATAGTTTTAAATGCATTGATATTTTAAATTATTCCAATAGTGGAGTAGTACTTGCCAAGGAAAATAAGCTGAAAACAGTGGCTGCTATTGTCATAATGAAACCCAGTAAGCCCAAAGTGAAAAGAGAAAATTCAGGCACAAGAGTTACATATTATGATTCTGTGCTTAAAGTGTGTCCACTAAAGAAAGAATACTTATACAACAGAAAATAAATTGATGGTTATACGGATGTGGAAACTGTCATTTGGCATAGGAAATGTAAAAATGTTTTATAGCTGACAATTGTTCCATCCAGGTGAGTTAGAAAACAGGTGACTTTTTTCTTTTGTGTGTGTGTGTGTGTGTGTGTGTGTGTGTGTGTTTGATGTGTGAAATATACATCAATATAGTAACTTAAATCCCATTGTTAGGAGGCTTGAGAGATGGCTCAGAGATTAAAAACACTTGTTTTTGAAGAGGACCCAGATTTGGGTAACAGCATTCACATTAGACTACAACATTAGATTACAACAGCCTATAACTCAAGTTCCAGGAGATTTAATGTCCTTTCTTGCCTCCATTGGCACCTGGATTCACATTGTACAGATACAGTCACATGTACACACACATACACATAGAATAAGTGAAGTTGTCTTTTAAATAATCACTGCTAGAGGCTGTAGCCAGGCACAAAGCTACTTTCTTTATTCAAAATGATTACCATTTTTATTCATTGCTTAATTGCTTCCAGTTTGAATTTTAGAAACATTGGGTTTGTTTTGTTTACAAGTATTGCGGGTGGGGGTGTGTTTTGTGAAAAGGTCAGAAGCTTGTAGCAATCACATTTCTCTGAAAGTATTGCTAATATATCAAATTGGTCACTAAACTTTGATGGACTGGCTGATATCCAGTTATATCCACCTTCTCTAAGGTACACATTAAAAAAAAAAACTTTGATAGAACAACATTGTAGAAAAGATGAGACTTGGAATAAGACAGTTCTGCCTCTGTGGATAAAATGGAAGCAACCGCAAAAGGAGCAAATGGAACAGATCACACTTTCAGGCAATTACAGACTCTTGGCTGAAATTCAGCTCCAGGCTTATCTTGTAGGGAGGAATTTTTAAACACTTCAAAGTCCTACCCAGTGCTATAGCTATCACCTTAATCTACCCCAAAAAACATCCATTTCAGAAAGTTAGAGTTTTTGAGTACACTGCTGAAGAATTCTGTAATTAAAGTAAACTATAACTATGATGCCCGCAGGGAATTTTTTTCTTTTGATATTATGGGTAAACTAATGTCAAAGAAAGTAACTGAAAAAAAAATAACTAAGCTCTCTTAAAGCTGAAGAGTAAGGAATTCTTGGAGCCGGTGAAGAATGCCTTGAAAAGAAAAGATGAGATGCCTTATCAAGTTACACCTGTCATCCTCATCAATGGTGAGCATTCGGTGTCTTCTAAAAGGAGACAGGGTGGGGTTGGGGGATGGGATGAGTAGGACAGAGTATGACTGGAGGATTCAGGAACTGGAGGATCTCAGAAGGAAAATACATCTCAGATTCCATTCTAGTTTTAGAACTATTTTCCTTGGGAGATAACTATTTGATATTTTTGCTAATAGTTTCTGTATCCCGGAAAGTCATTGTAGAGAAAAAGCAATATGCACCATTAAAGCCTTGATACTGTTTACGAGTTTTTGGTAACAATTGGTTAAAAATCCATTTAACCGTCGAAATTTTTATTTGTATGAATTATGAAAGCAATGAAGTGCACATTTAGTTTGTTATTTTTGTTTTGGAACACAATCTCTACCCTTATTGTTTCCATTTACACAATATAAGATCATTTTATTCTTGTCTCCATGTTACATCTTTATCTTTAAATAAATGTAAATTAGGATATTTCTTCTTCTCTTCTATGCCAAACAAACAAGTAGGGGCGAATGTTCTCTTAGAGTCTTAGCTAAGTAGGATATGTGGCACATTCTGATAAAGTGTGGAACTTGGAAATTTGAGTCCTGTTTCTGAATTACTCTTTTGTTTTAGTGCCTAAGATACAGAAAGAAATATTTGTAGTAATATATATACCATATGTAATTCTTTAATATTTGCATAAGCAAAACTAGACAGGTCCCTTTTTTCTGGAGTAGCCGATTCACCTATACATGGCTTGACTACAATGTCTCTAAAATGGCTGTATCCTTTCTAATGTTAGTAGACCATATAATCTATGCATGTAGTAACATAATGAAAATCAATTATTTTTATGTGTTGTATGGCATTTTAACTGTTTCATGATATAGAATTTTCATGTGAGCATGTGAAGGAGAACTTGTTGCATTTCTCTGGCCTGTGTTTAAAAACATGGGGTGAAAGAGACCACCTGGCTTGGAATTATCTTTGCCATTTTATAGCTAAATGTGGATCTCTGTGACTTGACTCAATCTATAGATCCTTGGCTTGAATTGATTTGACCCAAAAAGTATCCACAGCATTATGTACCTGCAAATATTTCTTTCTGTTTTCCTATTTTAGTCAACCTGTTCTTATTTATGACTTATTGTTCAAGCATAAGTGTGTACTGTGATTTATGAGATCTGTATAACAAAAGTATTAGTAAAAATTGACTACTTCATTTATTACAAAAGCCATGGCAACAAAATACCTCAGATTACTGATGTAGGTGGTGTGGGAGCAGGTGGTGTGTGTGTGTGTGTGTGTGTGTGTGTGTGTGTGTGTGTGTGTGTAAGTAAGTAAGTAAGTAAATGAGTAAATAAGTAATGAATACTTAGAGCTTTTGGCTCTGCCTTATTTTTGGTCCTACGTTCTCTTCCAATTAAGTGTCATGGGCATTATCTCTATATTACCCATTGGGTTTATTGTGAGGATTTGATTTTTACATTACTTTAGGAGCAAGTTTTTCAATCTGTCCACATTTATTTTATTATAAATGGGCATTTGAAAGATCAGATCACTGAAAGCTGATTTTGCAACTAAACTGGAAGTATTATGAAGGCAGGAATCCGTTTGGTTAAACTTTTCTGCCGCTATGGGTGGCTGTCAAATACCCATGAGTAAAAGTCTAGAGAGAAGAAACCAATGAAATACACATAGAGAGAAAGGAAGTAGGAAGGTAACAAGAGATAGAGAGACATAGAAAGATAACACACACACACAAACACACACTGATGTGTTTATAAAAAGATAAAGAGGGGAGTATACATTCTATGGAGGTATATTCAGGTATAGGGGAAGGGGGCTTCTCAGCAGGCCCGTGCCAAGGCATCTCTTCCCCCTGAGAGACCAGCCACAGGATAGTACAATATAGAATAGAGTTTACTCAGGCCATGCTGAAGGGAGTCAAGAGGATAGTAGAGGCAGCGAAAGGCAGAGAGAGTAGAGGAGTAGAGGCTGGACATGATCACATTGAGAGAGGTGTGAGGGTGGGGGGGGAAGGTTGAGGGGAAGGGAATGAGGAAGGGATGAGGAGACAGAGTAGGAGCAAGAAGACAAGGGACCAAGTGAATAAGAGGTCAAGAGAGGGAGGAAGAAGCAAGCAGCTCCTTTTATAGTGGGTCAGGCCTACCTGGCTATTGTCAGGTAATTGTGGGGTAGAGTTTAGACAGAATGTTAACACACACACACACACACACACACACAGAGAGAGAGAGAGAGAGAGAGAGAGAGAGAGAGAGAGAGAGAGAGAGAGAGAACAAAATACTGACTCTTTTGGTTTAACTCTTTCTGAAGTTCCTCCCAGATATCAAATGTGTGAGCCAATAGAACACTTCCAAGAATGTAGCTTTATTATAGACTAGTAAATCCAAGACTTTTTAAAAAGGAAGGCATATTGAACAGGGGCCATCTCTAACTCTTAACTTTGTTTTCTGTGCATATTTCCACTTTAATTTAAATATCCCATGGTTTAATCAGGATTTGTTTTTTCTTTAACCTGCTTATCTAGAGTTAGTTAAATATCCTCAGACATTGTGGTAATAGTTATCTTGCTCCTATTTGTTAGTACAAATGTTCTTTCCAGTATACTTGGAGCTCTATAAGATTGGGAACCTTTTTTCTCTGTTCTATACACTAAGAAATGTTCAGTAGCCATCAGCTACCTCTTGACTATTGGTTAAATACAAGATAATGAAGAGTTTTTAGACTTTCAAATTTTAAAGCCAAGCAGCAGGGGTGGGTTTGCAGAGTCATTACCCCTGAGCTAATGTGTTCTACATGGACTGCTATTTTGTTTTAATGCATTCTCCATTATATTTGTCTTCCAGTGGTCACTCTTTTTCAATTTCTCACTTAGGAGATATTTAAATCATTTCTTCTTCCAACATTAGTTTAAGGATCTCCTGTGACTTATCAACTACAGAAGTAAAGAAGAATACAATGTTGAACTAAATGAATCTCCAGAGCCCTCTTAGTCCAGTGTATGGCCTAGAGAACAATGGCATATTTTGTGCTACACCTGCACACAGGAGAGGATGCCATGCAGAGTGCAGGAGGAATGCCCAGATTGGTTTTATGAGGTCACTGGGGCTTGCTGGAGGAAATGACTTCAACTTAAATGCAGAGGTGTGAGTAGACATTAACCTGCAAAAGAATAGAATCAGGAGTGAGCCGGAAAAGAAATGATCCAGTTTTCTCTATGTTGGAATGATGACAATTGAGACATAGCAATATAAACTCTTCTGTCTCTTTGTGAGAGTTTGCAGGTTTGGAATCCCAGTTAGCTGGGAATCTAAAGCAGAAAAATTGGAAGTTTGAGCCTAGCAATTTACAGAGACCCTGTTTCACAAAGTAAACAAAAGATAAACAAGAAAAATACCTCTTACCTGCTCACCAGAAAATTTCTTTTCCAGAAACAGAACAGGTTTTAAACATGATACTATTTTTGCCTTTGATTTGAGCTATTCACATTATCTTCATCATTTTGGCCACTAAAATATTGGAAATATTGGAATTATAATTAAGATAATTTACCTCATTTTAGTATATCATCTTTCTTTCACACATTCAACATGAAGGATTGTAGTCAGTCCTCAAAAATGATCTCCTATATCACAAATTTGCCAAAAACAATGGAAGCTACCAGCCTTTGAAATCCACTTGTATCCTGTGGTACCCGTTTCCCCTACCATTTAGATATTGTGACTCCATGTTCTGAATTCATGAATTGTGATTAAGAGATTGAGTGAGATATATTGAAGCCAGAGAGAGGAAATGAGCTATTTAATCCCAGATTCTGAAACTCTGTGCTATTGTAACTCATTCTGTTATCCAATATTTTACATTTTACATATGCCTTAGAGATAATAAAAGGTTATATTTTGAGATCTTAGAGGACAGTGGAAAAGGAATGAGTAGTGGTTTAAAATCTGGGGTAGAGGAGAGCAGCCCAGTATGGATGAGAGTTTCGGTTCATCAGAAGTGTGCAGTCACAAGTGCAGAAGAGAGTTTTCCAAGAAGGGATGAAATGGGATGAGTGACAGAAAGCTATTACTTTATTTTCTTTTTATCTTATACCCCAGACTGAGACCTATATGTTTACATTGCAAATGTATGATAGGCTTAATAATATTGTGAGCAGGATAGATTAGCATCAATGTAAAGAAGTATAAGCATAAACAATCAGGCACCCAAGGAGTTTCCTACTAATAAATCACCAGGATTTGTGGATATGTAAGCCATTTTCATCTCTTTGATATTGCCTCAATTATTCATGTTAAATTGGATTATACAGCAACCTTACTTTTACATATACCACATAATAGGTTAATGTGTCATAGCACCTATAAACTTTCTGCTTTTTCTAGACACCTGACACTTACTTTTTACAGGAGGTGTGAACTGTACCTCAAAGGAAAGATGAGTGTGACATAAGGAAACATATAATACTGAAAATCAATCATTTTAATAGATTTTAACTGTTAGTCATGGTACTAAAACTCTGAAATAAAAACATATCCAGAACAGGGAAAGGAAAGACCTTTGATTATATATTTGTTTGGTTGTTCTATGGGGATGCTAAGGACTAAAAACACAGACACATGATACACAGTGCCAGTCCTGAAAATACCAAAAACAATGAAAACAAAAGAACAAACAAAAGAAACAAACAAGGAATTCTAACCCTAACCCTAACCCTAACCCTAACCCTAACCCTAACCTTAAGCCTAAGCCTAACCCTAAACCTAAACCTAAACCTAAGCCTAACCCTAACCCTAACCCTAACCCTAACCATAACCATAACCATAACCATAACCATAACCATAACCATAACCCCAACCCTAAGCCTAACCCTGCAACATGGCCTTACTTTCTTTTTTTTTCAAACTGGATATTTCCTTCATTTACATTTCAAATGTTTTCCTCTTTGCCTTTGGAAACCCCTATCCCATCCCCCATCCTCCTGCCTTTATGAAGGTGCTCCCTCACCCATCTACCCACTCCCGTCCTCCTGCCCCAGCATTTCCCTACACTGGGGCATTGAACACCCTCAGGCCCAAGAGCCTCACAGCCCACTGATGTCCAACAAAGCCATCCACTGTCACATATGCAGCCAGCGCCATGGGTCCCTCTATGGGTGTTCTTTGGTTGGTGGTCCCTTCTTTGGGAGCTCCAGGAGGTCTGACCTGTTTACACTGTTGCTCCCTCATGTGGCTGTAAAACCCTTCGGCTCCTTCAGTCCCTTCTCTAACTCCTCCATTGAGGGGACCCTACACTCAGTCCAATGGTTGGGTGCCAGCATCCTCTGTATTTGTCAGGCACTGGCAGAGCCTCTCAGGAGACAGCTATATCAGGCTCCTGTCAGCATGCACTTCTTGGCATCCACAATAGTGTCTGAGTTTGGTGTCAGTATGTGGGATGGATCCCCAGGTGGGGCAGTCTCTGGATGGCCTTTCCTTCAGTCTGGTCCACACTTTGTCTCCATATTTCCTACTGTGAGTATTTTGTTCACCCTTCTAAGAAGCACTGGAGCACCCACATTTTGGTTTTCATTTTTGGGCTTCATATGATCTGTGAATTGAATCTTGGGTATTCCAAACTTTTGGGCTAATACAAACTTATCAGTGAGTACATACCATATGCATCCTTTTGTGACAGAGTTACCTCTCTCAGGATATTTTCTAGCTCCATCTGTTTGCCTGTGAATTTCATGAATTAAATGTTTTTAATAGCTGAGTAGTACTCCATTGTGTAAATGTACCACACTTTCTGTATCCATTCCTCTGTTGAGAGACATCTGCATTGTTTCCAGTTTTTGGCTATTGTAAGTATGGATGCTATGAACATAGTAGAGCATGTGTCCTAATTACGTGTTAGAGCATCTTCTGGGTATATGCCCAGGAGGGGTATAGCTGTGTCCTCAGGTAGTACTATGTTCAATTTTCTGAGGAAATGCCAGACTGATTCCCAGAATGGTTGTACCAGTTTGCAATCCCACCAGCAATAGAGGAGTGTCCCTCTTTCTCCACATCCTTGCCAGCATCACCTGAGTTCCTAATGACTGGCATGAGGTGGAATCTCAAGGTTGTTTTGATTTGCATGACTCAGAATGTTGAACATTTCTTTAGGTGCTTCTCAGACCTTCCAGTTTCCTCAGTTGAGAATTCTCTGTTCAGTTCTGTTTAGTTACCCATTTTTAAATAGGGTTATTTGGTTCTCAGGAGTCTAATTTCTTGAACTCTTTGCATCTACTGCATATTAGCCCTATCAGATGTGAGGTTGGTAAAGATCTTTTTTCAAATTGTTGGTTGCCATTTTGTCCTATTGCAGTGTCCTTTGCCTTACAGAAGCTTTGCTATTTTATGACGTGCCATTTATTGATTATTGATCTTAGAGCATAAGTCATTGGTGTTCTATTCAGGAACTTTTCCACTGTACCCATGTGTTCGAGACTTTTTCCCACTTTCTCTTCTATTCAGTGTTTCTGGTTTTATGAGGAGGTCCTTGATGCACTTGGACTTGAATTTGTACAAGGAGATAAGAATGGATCAATTTGCATTCTTCTACATTTTGACTGCCAGTTGAACCAGCACCATTTGCTGAAAATGATGTGCTTTTTCCATTGGATGGTTTTAACTCCTTTGTCAAAGATTAAGTGACCATAGGTATGTGGGTTCATTTCTGGGTCTTCAATTCTACTCCATTGATCTACATGCCTGTCACGATACCAATACAATGCAGTTTTTTATCACAATTGTTCTGTAGTACAGTCTGAGGTGAGGGATGGTGATTCCCCCAGAAGTTTTTTAATTGTTGAGAATAGTTTTGGCTATCCTGGGTTTTTTGTTATTCCAAATGAATTTGCAAATTGCTCTTTCTAACTCTGTGAAGAATTGAGTTTGAATTTTGATGGGGATTGCATTGAATCTGTAGATTGCTTTTGGCAAGATGGCCATTTTTACTGTATTAATTCTGACAATTCATGAGCATGAGAGATCTTTCCATTTTCTGAGATCTTTGATTTCTTTCTTCAAAGACTTGAAGTTCTTGTCATACATGTCTTTCACTTGTTTTGTTAGAATCACACCAAGATATTTTATATTGTTTGTGACTATCGTGAAGCATGTCATTTCACTAATTTCTTTCTTAGCCCATTTATGCTTTGAGTATAGGAAGGCCATTGATCTTTGAATTAATTTTATATCTGGCTACTTTGTTGAAGTTGTTTATCAGCTGGAGGAGTTCTTTGGTGGAATTTTTGGGGTCACTTAAATACACTATCATATCATCTGACTTCTTCCTTTCCAATTCGTATCCCTTTGACACCCTTTTGTTGTCTGATTGCTCTAGCTAGAACTTCAAATACTATATTGAATAGTATGATAATAAGATAGGGAGAGAAAGGGCAGCGTTGTCTTGTCCCTGATTTTAGTGGGATTGTTTCAAGTTTCTCTCCATTTAGTTTGTTGGTGGATACTGGTTTGCTGTATATTGCTTTTACTATGTTTAGTTATGGGCCTCGAATCCCTGATCTTTCAAAGACTTTTATCATAAAAGGGTATTGGATTTTGTCAAATGCTTTCTCGGCATCTAATGAAATGATCATATGGTTTTTTTCTTTGAGTTTGTTTATGTAGTGAATTACATTGGTGGATTTCCATATATTGAACCATCCCTGCATCCCTGGGATGAAGCCTACTTGATCATGGTGAATAATCATTTTGATATGTTCTTAGATTGGGTTTGTGAGAATTTTGTTGAGTATTTTTGCATCAATATTGTTTTTTTATTAAATATTTTCTTTATTTACATTTTGAATGATATCCCCTTTCCCCGTTTCCCCTCCAATCCCCACCCTGTTTCCACACACATACCCTTCCCTCATTCACCAATACACCCTCTCCTGCTTCCTGGCCCTGGCATTTCCCCACCTTAAGGCATAGAACCTTCACAGGACCAAGGGCATCTCCTCCCAACGATGACCGACTAGGCCATCCTCTGCTACATATGCAGCTGAAGTTATGAGTCCCACCATGTGTACTTTTTGGTTGGTGGTTTAGTCCCTGGGAGCTCTGAGAGTACTTTTAATATTCTTAAGAGAAATTGATCTGAAGTTCTCTTTCTTTGTTGGGTCTTTGTGTGCTTTTGGTATCAATGTTACTATGGCTTCATAGAACAAGTTGGGTAGTGTTCCTTCTGTTTCTATTTTGTGGAATAGTTTGAAGAGTATTGGTATTAGATCTTCTTTGAAGGTCTGATAGAATTCTGCACTGAATCCCGCTGACTCTAGGCTTTTTTTTTTTTGTTGGGAAACTTTTAATGAATACTTCTATTTCTTTAGGGGTTATGGGACAGTTTAGATGGTTTATCTGTTTGTTCATCATTTAACTTAGGTATTTGGTATCTGTCTAGAAAATTGTCCATTTCACCCAGATTTTCCAGTTTTGTTGAATACAGGCTTTTGTAGTACAATGTGATGATTTTTTAAATTTCCTCAGTTTCAGTTGTTATATCTCCTTTTTTCCTTTCTGATTTTGTTAATTTGAATACTGTCTCTGTGCCCTCTGGTTAGTCTGGCTAAGGATTTATCTATCTTGTTGATTTTGTCAAAGAACCAGCTCCTGGTTTGGTTCATTCTTTATATAGTTCTTATTGTTTCTATTCGGTTGATTTTAACCCTGAGTTTGATTACTTCCTGCCTTCAACTCCTCTTGTGTGAACTTGCTTCTTTTTGTTCTAGAGCTTTCAGGTGTGCTGTTAAGCTGCTAGTATATGTTCCCTCCAGTTTCTTTTTGGAGGCATTTAGAGCTATGAGTTTTGCTCATAGCACTGCTTTCATTGTGTCCCATAAGTTCAGATATGTTGTAGCTTCATTTTCATTAATTCTAAAAAGTCTTTAACTTCTTTCTTTCTTTCTTCCTTCCTTCCTTCCTTTCTTTCTTTCTTTCTTTCTTTCTTTCTTTCTTTCTTTCTTTCTTTCTTTCATGACCAAGTTATCATTGAGTAGTATTTTGCTCAGTTTCCATGTGTATGTGGGCTTTCTATTGTTTTTGTTTTTATTGAAGACCAGCATTAGTCCATGGGGACCTGATAGAATACATGGGATTATTTTAATTTTCTTGCATGTGTTGAAGCCTGTTTTGTGTGGGATTATATGGTCAATTTTGAAGAAGGTACTATGAGGTACTCAGAAGTTATACTCTTTGTTTTAAGATGAAATGTTCTATAGATATCTGTTAGAATCCATTTGGTTTATAACTTCTGTTAGTTTCACTGTGTTCTGTTTACTTTGCATTTCCATGATTTGTCCATTGATGTGAGTGGGGTGTTGAAGTCTCCCACTAATATTATATGAGGTACAATGTGTGCTTTGAGCTTTAGTAATTATGAATGTGGGTGTCCTTATATTTGAACCATAGATGTTCAGAATTGAGAGTTCTTGGTAGATTTTTCCTTTGATGAGTATGAAGTGTCCTTCCTTATCCTTTTTGTTAAATTTTGGTTGAAAGTCAATTTTATCCAATATTTGAATGGCTACTCCAGCTTGTTTCTTGGGGCCATTTGCTTAGAAAATTGTTTTCCAGCCTTTTACTCTGAGGTAGCGTCTGTCTTTGATATGGAAGTGCATTTCCTATATGCAGCAAAATGCTGGGTTCTGTTTATATATACAGTCTGTTAGTCTATATCTTTTTTTTTTTTTCTGGTTTTTCGAGACAGGATTTCTTTGTATAGACCTGGCTGTCCTAGAACTTACTCTGTAGACCAGGTTGGGCTCAAACTCAGAAATTCGCCTGCCTCTGCCTCCCAAGTGCTGGGATTAAAGGCCACCACAGCCCAGCAGTCTATCTTTTTATTGGAGAATTGAGTCCATTGATGTTAAGAGATATTAAAGAATAGTGTTTGATGCTTCCTGTTATTTTTTATGTTATTTTTAATGTTTGTGTGGCTATCTTCTTTTAGGTTTGTTGAAAGAAGATTCCTTTCTTGCTTTTTCTAGGGTGTAGTTTCCCTCCATGTGTTGGCGTTTTCCATTTATTATCCTTTCTAGGGCTGGATTTGTGGAAAGATATTGTGTAAATTTGGTTTTGTCATAGAGTATCTTGGTTTCTTCATCTATGGTAATTGAAAGTTTTGCTGGGTATAGTAGTCTGGGCTGGCATTTGTGTTCTCTTAGGGTCTGCCTTAGATCTTCTTGACATCTGCCCAGGATCTTCTAGCTTTTATAGTCTCTGGTGAGAAGTCTGGTGTAATTCTTGTAGGTCTGCCTTTATGTTATTTGACCTTTTTCCTTTACTGCTTTTAAAATTCTTTCTTTCTTTAGTGCATTTGGTGTTTTGACTATTATGTGACTAGAATTTCTTTTTTGGTCCAGTTTTCAATACCTATCATGCTTAGGTTTCATACTCTCATTGTGTGCTGGATTTCCTGGATGTTCAGGTTTGAAGCTTTTTGCATTTTGTATTTTCTTTGATTGTTGTGTCAATGTTTTCTATGGTGTTTCTTCTACACATGAGATTATCTCTTCTATCTCTTGTATTTTGTTGATGATGCTTGCATCTATGACTCCTGATCTCTTCCTCGGTTTCCTATCTCCAGGGTTGTCTCCTTTTGTGATTTCTTTATATGTTTTTATTTCTACTTTTAGATCCTGGATGGTTTTGTTCAATTCCTTCACCTGTTTGGTTGTGTTTCCTTGTGTTCTCCTGTATTTCTTTAAGAGAGTTATTTATGTCATTCTTAAAGTCTTCTATCATCATCATAAGATGTGGTTTTAAATCAGTCTTGCTTTTCTGGTGTGCTGGTATATCCAGGGCTTGCTGTGGTGGAGAACTGGGTTCTGATGAAGCCTTGGTTTCTGTTGCTTATTTTCTTGACCTTCTCTCTCGCCATCTGGTTATCTCTGGTGTTAGATGGTCTTCCTGTCTTTGACTATGGCCTGTCCCTTCTGCAGTCCTATGCGTCCCTCCTGGAAGACTAGTTCTCTCTGGGAGGAATTTGGGTATGGAGAGCTGTGGTACAGTTAGCTCCAGGGTGCAGATGCAAACAAGAAGGATCCTGTCCCAGGCTGCTTCTCATTTCCTGTGTCCTGAGGGTTCCAGGAGGGTTCCTCTGAGCAGAAGTGGTGGTCTTACCTGTGCTTACAGACTTGTCCACACTTCCTGGGAGGCCAGCTCTCTCCCGTGGGTATTTGAGTATAGAGTGCTATGGCACAGGATCAGTTCTGAGTGCAGACAGAAACTGAAAGGTTCCTCTTGCATCAACTTTCTCTCTTAGGTCTTCCCACTTGTAGATGTACAGATTGTTACACTAAATCTGAAAAATGGTTCTAAAGGAATCTTAAAGACAGGGTCAAGAATAAGACTCACTGATGTTGGTCATCTATTTTCTTCTCCTGTGGTGCTCAGATCCACAGAAAGCAGACCACAGTGTCAACTAAACATTTCTTTATTCATGACCAAGGAAATGATGAGTTGACATGTAGCTCAGCAGCCAAGATGGAGTCCTTGTATGAATCTACAAGTGCTTTCCTGTGAGATATGAGTGGACTTTTCAACTTCTTTCTTCAGTTCTTTTTAATAGATTGATCAACTGTTAGTCATAGCACTAAAATTCTGACATAAAAAGATATTCAGAACAGGGAAGGGAAAGACCTTTGTTTATTTGTTCTTTGGTATTGCTAGAGATGAAACACAGATACACATGATAAACACTGCTAGTCCTGAAAAAAAACCAAAAAACCAAGAAAACATTCTCACAGGTGTCCCTCTTATATTCTTACATCAAAAGTGTTCATTCATACTTAGTGCCACAACTTTGCTAGGATCAGGTCAAACGTACTGTATCAAGGGAGGTGTTGGATTATTTTCAAAAAGTAAATGGATATCATAAACATTAAAAGAAATCTTTCTGATGAAAATTTCCTTGAGTTGTAAACCAAAGCAACACTACTGGAATTTTTTCTTTTGTTTCTGTTTTTTGTTTTTTGTTTTTTTGTTTTTGTTTTTATTTTTGTTTTTTCTTTTTTTTTGGGGGGGGGGATAAGGTCTCATGTTCATGGACCCAAAGCTGACTTGGAAACCTCTCTTCTAGCTAATATTCAAATTAGCAACTATTGAGATAAAATTCATTTTTTGAGGTCCAGTCATACATGGTAAATAACAAGACACCTTCCTCATTTGTTTGAAAGAGAAATTAATCAATCAGTTTTGCCATTTACTTTTATACTATTTCCCATCTTTACAAATGTAATCTCTCAGGGTCAAGCAATCAGATTTTTTTTACAAAGTATGTAGGAAAAATTCTTATGCCTTTATGATAAGAGGAGATAAATATTAAGATTACCAGATGAATTATCCCAATTTCAGATTTAATTATATCTGATTTATTAGGTTTTATTGATAATATAAATCTCAAAAATACTAGCTTTTTTTTTTTAAGTCAGATCCTTTTGTGTGTGGTTATCCTGAGTTCTTGTAATTGGAATAGGCACTTTCTTGTGGTGTGGAGATGGCTCAGAAGATAAGACTACTTGCTGTATAAGCCTTAAAGACAGGAGTCCAAATTCTAAGTTTGAACACCAGCCCCCAAGTAAACAAGCATGTGTGCCCATGAGTTTACATCTATAATCCAGGCCCTATGGGGAGTGGAGGCAGGAGAGTTGCTGGGGCTTGCTAACTGCAGCTTCAGTGAGAGAACCTGTCTTGATAAGGTTAAGACTGGTACAGCGGGACCCTTGAAATTTTCCTACAGCCTTGTATATGCACTCATGCTCACATGAACCTGCTTTGTGTATGCTTTTGTGTATGTGTACCACATACAAACTACACACAAATTCTCACATACACACGAAAATAGGCATTTTCATTGTTTCTCTTACAGGAAGGATGAACTGTACCTCATAGGAAAAATGACTATGACATAAGGAAAGCTGGCATGTTACCCGATGTTATCCACAACTGGAAGAAGTCAAGAATGGGCAAATAAAAGAAACAGACCACAACCTCTCTGAAAACAACTGAAACTCAACAGTTGTTAAAACAGGTGGACTCGTGGCTTTTGAATTGAGCATCCTTCATATTAGCAAAAGGCCTAAAATCATCAATGCCGTATCTTCACCTAACCATATCCCTACTCCCCTGGGCATCCAAGAACTCTCTGTCTTCCTCTTTGAGCTTCAAGTAACATTCAAAGCTTGAAATGACAATTCAGTGCCTCAGTGAGACTCTGGCTCACCAGAGCAGCTACATGTTTGCTGGCTTCCACTTGCCAGAGTTCAGCAGTTTCATTTTAAATGGATATTAATCTTGATGAAATATTGACTTTATTGTGGGAAGTGAAATATTTTCTTATTTTGCCAATGAGATCCTGTAGCAAGATTAGCTCTGACTTTTTAATGAAAATTGCTCTAGAAAGTTTACGGACACTACCTTATCAGTTACACAGTTATTCATTCCCAGGAAACGTCAATGAATTAATATAGAAACAACCAAGGAAAAGAAAACCTCACAAATAGCCTAATGTTTTAGAAACATAGCCCTAGATTGGGGTGAATAAATTGAAAAACATAAATTTCAAATTCAATTTTTTTCTATTTGGTTTTTGGAGACAGGTTTTCCTGTGTAGCCCTGGCTTTCTTTGAACTCACTCTGTAGACCAGGATAGCCTCAAACTCACAAAGCCCCTCATTCCTCTGCTTCCTGACTGCTGAGAATAAAGCTGTGTGCCAAAATAAAACTTGTCATTTTAAATTTCTCAAAGCCTCTAACTTTTCAAAGGTCGGTTTCTCCTTCTGAAATAATAAGCCTAAAGGACGCCATTTTCTCCTTTGCCAATTACATCCTTCCTGTCCAGTGACTAGAATCTGCCACTAGCTCTTTTATGATTATCTCCATGAATGGTGATAAGGGATTTCGTCTGTGAGAAAGTATTTTAACAATCGAATATATAAGATTGTAGGGCATCAGTGGGTTAACAATCTTCTTTTGGTGAATTTCAACACTGTAAGAAGAACCATATTATAACCATTTTTTTGTAAACCAAAAGTTCATTGTACTAAAAATATACTTATAAAAATCTCACTGTATTGTCTTTACTTTTCATTCTTTAGTTCCTTAATCAATCAATACAAGTCCATAATGATTTTTCAAAATGTTTTTCTGTCCTGTGTCTATATAATAGCAAATTATATATGTTAGATTATTAATTTCATATTATTTGGCATATATTAAAATAACTCTATGTACTTAAGGGACTTCTTATATTGTGACTGAATGAGGTGAGGAGAGGGCTTAGGTGTTAAATAAAAATATTTAAAAATCCAACATTTCAACAGAATACAATCCAAAGATATGTGCAAAGCTGATATTTACATATGAAGCAATGTTAGGTAAAAGTATTAAAAGTTATTGTTGTCTGTGATTAAATGGTTATGTTTCCGTAGGAGCATACGATTTTGTATGTGCAGTTACACTGGAAGTTGTAACACACAACAGTCTCAAATCTCAGCTCTGATGTTTCAGACAGTTTCCTGGCATTGTATGGCATACTCAGGGAAACATACATAATGTGTGTTCAGAACCATGGTACTCATGTAGCTGTGCCATGCAATACAGGTTACAACTGCTACCAGACACACCTTAGGGTCCTTTTACATTGTTTTTGGTTAATTTTGGTGTTGTGTGTTCAAAAAAAAAATCTTTACTATGACCAAAGTTTTCATAACGCCGCATTTGATTCCACAATTTCATATGAGTCTATAACCCACAGTTTAGAAGCAGTGCTACATGCTATAATGAAATTGCTTGTAAATGAGCAAGTATTGAACAAGGAGAAAAGGAGACCTTGTAGAACTGCCAACACCCTCAGTAAGCACAGCTCAAAAGGCAGTTAGTTTTCTGTAGAAGTACTTAGACATTTAGAGGTAATCTTATCAACATCCCCAAATAGAAACCATAAAAAACAGCCTCTACAAAAATGTAAGCTGTGTATTTTAGTTTTAAAGCCACAAGGCCTACAATTTAAGCTTTGAAACCAGTAACAGCATAAAGTCAAAGTCATAGCTTTCCACCCTGTAGCTTAATCTACTCCTGAAAACAGCCATCAGTCTTTTTGTCTGCTATACCTCTTATGAATTAGTCTTCCATATTATTTATGCTTCTGTAAATCCAGCTAAAAATGCAGCATGGTGAAAAAGGCCATGGGTTTTAAAATGATATGGGTATGAATTGAATCAAAGATCTGCAGCTTGTTATTGAAGGCATAGGCTCCATTTCATTTTTGCATATAACTAAATCATCAAGTTCATGATCTAGACTCTCATTCTAGAGGGTACAAGTTGTGATTTTTGTAAAATTAGTGAAACAAAGAACATTCTTTAATGGATTTTTGTTTTATGGGTGGTTGCAAGAAAGATAATAGTTCTGTTCTAGCTCACAGAACTGCCTGGAGTTATTATGCTTCTAAAACCCATTCCTAACTATTAATTGAAATTCTCAAAGTAAGAATCTATGAACTGCTTCATTTTGCATAGCCGGATATATGATAAGTACGTGGCTGGGTCATAGATTGTTTATCTTCAGGAGAGATAAAGTAAGAGCTTTGGAAGAAGGTAGGAGTGGGGGTGGTATGTAAAATATAGTATCATAAATGAATTCATTCAGTAGAAATGACAGTCAGGTCTTTTTCATATAGATAACCTACACACTGAGTTCACTCAGTGAGGAAGACTCCAGAAGGTTATCTTTCTTGAAGCAAATTCACCAGTGTCCTTATCCAATGATTAGCTATTGAGATGTGTTTTATTTTGGTATTTTATTTTCCTGTTTTTCTGGTATGTAACTATAGACCACGAAGATTAGAAATGGAACAAAGAGACCCAAACCAAAAAAAAAAAAAAAAAAAAAAAAAAAAAAAAAAAGTTAAAAGTCCTTGAAACTGCAGCCATGTTTATCTAGGTTCATTTTGACACATGGTGAAAAAACTTATTTTATTCTTATTCTATCCGAACCCATGATAATGTCCTCTTTTGTAAGACAGAGATATAGGAATGGTATAATTACTGATGGAAAATGAGTGCAGATAAAATAAGAACAACCTAAGCTCTAATTCAAACCTCAAACCATGGGCCCAACCCAAGACTTTTTTTAGGTTCATATAGATTCAGATAACTTTGGACCTCTAGAAAACATCATTTTCATAAAGTGACACTTCTCACTGTGTACCCTTAAGTAAAGCATATGTATGCATGTATGTATGTATGTATGTATGTATGTATGTATGTAGAAAGAGAGAGAGAAAGAGAAAAGAGAGAGAGTACAAAGAGCACTGCTCTTAGAGGTCTGGCATCTTAGCTGAGCCTCTGACATCCCTTGCTTGCTGATGAACAATGACAGACTGCAAGGGATGATGTAGCAAATCCAATTTAACACAATATTGACTAACTGGAAGAGCCCAAAACACTCTCAAATGACAAGAAACTTAATCTTCTAAACGAAAATACAGCAATGGTTGCCCAATGTGTAACAACAAGGCCAGATGGAGCCTAAAATCTCACTCTGTGTGTCTTCATTGTTATTTTACCTCTTATACATTTCATTAACTTTGTAACTAAAGAGTCATTTCTATCTGACTTGCCAATGTTTTCTTCTTTCTTAGGTTAAACTCCAACCAGTTTCTCTTCTATTCACTTTCCTTTCTTTTGTTCCTCCCCATTCTTTTCTATCATATGAATCCTCAAGGCCTACATGTAAATCACCAGTCTAGGCAAGTTAGAGGAGTATTATGGCACTGGCTGTTTATTCCCATTTATTTCTGGAAGTGTATCGCCACTGAGCCTCTGAAACAAGGAGGCTTTGCAGCAACATCACAGTGCTTCTAATCTTTCAGATTTGACTTTAGAAGGAAAGGTTTCCTTTATCTACTTCATTTCATTCATGTAATACTTCCATTTTTTATTACTTTAGCACACTTGCTGGAGAGGCTATAAATGGAAGCTATGACTTGCCCTGTTATCCCTTAAGAAACTCTTTCCTGGAGCTTGCGTGGGGGCTCGCCTATAAAGAACACTTCTGTTTGTTGAAGACTCAAGTTCAGTTCCCAGCACCCAGATAGAGGCTTACAACCATCCATAATGCCAGTTCCAGGCTATTGATTCACTCTTTCGAATTCTGTGGGTACCAGGCATGTATGTGATATGCATACATATATGAAGGAAAGATACCCAAACACATAAACTAAATGCTTTTTTATTTAAAAGAAACCCTGCCTTTTGCCTGTATTCCATGTAGTTCTGTTGGCTGTGACTGCTCTGGCTATAGCTATCTGTCTATGTGGACTCCAGCAGAGAGGGATATGGTATTGTCACAATTTTGACGATGTTCCTAAAGAGGAAGAACAAAACAAACCAATAGTGTTTCCAGTGACCATGCACCCTCCTCTCTAAAGGGAACCGATTTCTGAATGAAGTCAGACGCCCACAGGAAAGGAGATAAGAAAATGAAGGGGCAGACTTAGTCCTGTTGGATTTTCTCCTTTTACTGTGTGATGAAGCCAGAAATGACTATGTTGTCTATAGAGTTGAGGAATGTTCCAAAGCATCCAGCAATAGGTTAAGTCATGACTGAGTTTGTGACAATGAAAAATTATTTTCTTTTTGGTTTGATTATTTCAATAGAATTGTTGTCGTTATAATTTATTTCTTCTGACTAAACAGAAGTGTAAAGACAGCTAAAGAACAGGATAGTGTTAGGTAGTTACACAGACAGTTGCTGGCGTGGAGACCATCAAGGATGTATCCTTCCCTCATATTTGGTTGTATTTCCTTGGAAGATCTAAAATACCACATGAAAGTGAGGAGAGAGGAGGTATTGGGGATTTTCAAATATCGACCTAGAGAAATATACTCCTGGATGTTTCTTCAGAATCCTTTTTAAAATTCTTTTGTCAAATAAGACTAAAGACCCACAAAAGGGAACCCCATTTTCCCCATAATGGGTCTAAGAAAAGAAATCCATGATTTTCTGAGATGATGAAGATTTTAATTGCCATTAGAGATGTTCCAGTCATTGATTTCCAAAGAAAATACAAATTATCTAAAACACTCAGTTGATTTTATGGTGACAAGGACTTTGGTTCAATTTTTGGTTCTGCCTTATAACAATTGACCACCTTAGAACAAGCTCCTTTATCTCCGTAGCTGATTTTCTCATTAAAAACAAATGATAAACATGTTGCCCAATGAGCATAAGTATTTTGATAATTAAAAAGTGACCCTGAAGTGTAACTTCCAGAAGTCTTTGTAGCATGCAAGAAGTGCTTCAGAAATGGGAAAAAATAGAAGCCATTCCTTTTGATGAATCTCTTAAGAGAGATATATGCAACTGCAAGTTCTGAGTCACTTCCAATCTTTTGAGTGATGCAATCTTCAGATACAGCTTAAGCCTGGCATTTCCCCTCTGGCTGCAGGGTGGAGTGGCTCTAGACTAAAATTTGTGCCCAAGCAAGAAAGCAGCAGCTGACCTCAACTAATGTGAACTTGAGTGGGGTGGAGCCTACAGCGTGATGGTCCATAGAGAAAGGGAGTTGCTTGAAATTGATTAATCACAAGGTAATGTGTCACCTCCTCTCAATGTGAGAGATGGAGTAGTTATATAAAATGAAGGCTCAGTATTCTTGGACTTATGCATATTGAAATTTGGGTGAGAGCACCAGCTCCTTAGCTTGTGTAGTCATTTCCTATATGTAGATGCTATTTAGTCTATAAATATCCACTGATCCCCTAAAAGGTATAGATAAGGCTTTGTACCAAGCAGTGTAGTAAGAAATAGAAAAGAATTATGATCTTAGCATCCAAACATCTTCTAGTCAACACTGTGTCCTTGGTTCTTCTTTCTGATTGATATGTATTTTGGGAAGTTTTATTCATTAGATCTACAGTTATTTTGTTTATTTGTCCTCAAAGTTTGTCATCAAGAAATGGATGAGTATAAACTAACTACATGATTTTTTTTTTTTATTTCCAGTGTAGGCTACTTCTGCTTTGCAAATTTCCTTGGAAAATTACAATTACATACAAAATGTCATGGCTTTCTTATACCACTGATTCCAATGACAATTGCCTCGATAAACTCTTCAGGTCCCTATATGGCACAGCTAATTATATTGTTGATTTGCTTGTTTTCGTTTTACTGTTATTTTTATTGTTCTTTACATATTTCTGGCTATACATATGAGAATTATTATTTTTCACTTTATTCATATTAATTTTTTCACAAGGTGAAATGGTTAGCATATTTATAGCAGAGCATATTAGAAAGAATACAGAGAGCCAAGTAAGACAGACATATAGACGCTCAAAATGTTGAGTGCGTTATTATCAAGATCCTATATGTTTCTAGCTATAATTGGAAAACCTACATAAAAATGATGCTATGAGAAAACATCCCACTATCCTGTGGATTTTGAAGGTAAAAAACTGATATACTTCAGAGATAACCACCTGAGTCAGGTGTGATGTCAAGGAGAGAAGGTAGCTGAAATCTCTAGTCAAAGTTTCCATCTTCTTCATGATAATGAAACTGAAACATATAAATATAGCATTATTAATTCGGTAAATCATGTATTTGTCTTCCAGCTGTGTCCCATGACCTCTGTAGGCTATTAAGGCACAATTAAATAACAAGTTACCTGCTGGATTCTACTACAACTTAGTACAAAACAGAGTCTGCTTTGCAGTGGCCAATAAGAACAAATGCCAAAGCAGGTGGCTGTACATGCATACACATGTGTGCACACACTTATATAGATGTACAGACACAGCCGAGAGATTTTTAAAAAATGAGAAGCAGATGGTTAAAAGAAAAAAAAATGCTATTCAATTTGTGACTCTCTTTAAAGGTGAACTGAGTCTCTCATCAGAATGTATTCAAATTTCAAAACAAAACCTGTCTCAGGGTAGGACGAAAAAAGGAGACAAATGTGTATTAAGCATTAATTATATTCCAATACTTACACCAGGTTTCTAACATAGGCCCTCATATTTCATACCCTCTGAGGTGGGTCTTATGGAACGTATGTAAGAGTTTAGGAGGGTCAGGAAAGTTAAGTGGCTTCTGAAACCAGGTGGCCTATGAATAATAATCCCAAATACAAACCTCAGTTCTGACTCTAAAACCCACACTTTTTCTCTTATGCTATATTGTGGAAATCGTTGAGAGACAAAAATAATTCTTATTCAAAAGATCGGGGTCAACTTAGCTTAGAAACAAAGGTTACAAAACTAATTCCTACCCTATCTCTAGTGGTCTATCTATAATGTGACATCTTGTAGAAAAGTACTGAGAATCTTTTGATACCTTTAAAATTGTTTCTTTGCCCTTCCCACTATAGACTAAGCGTGAATCTGTCGGTTTATTTTTTCCATCTATTTTATGTTTAAGGTCCACTATGAATACCTTCCGTATGCTTTTTATTAGTATTATTTTTACCTCTCTAAAGTTTCAAAACAGAGATTACATGTAGCAATTATTTCTGAAGCTTTATTATAAATTCTTCTGTTAAGTTTTTATTATCCTTATTTTAATCTTCTTCTTCTCCCCTCTGACCAGCTATGGTGGGACACACCTTTAATCCCATCACTCTAGAGGCAGAGGTAAGGGAATCTGTGATTTCAAGATTAACCAGCTTTATAGAGTAAACACCAGGCCAGCCAGGGTTATATACTGAGACCTAACTCAAAAAAAAAAAAAGAGAAAACAAACACCAAAAAATAACTGGTGTCGTTCTTAGTCAATATCCCAGGCTATTTAAATGTATAACTTAGAAGTATCAGCATTAATTTACACAGGCACAATAAAAAGCCAATTACAAAAAAAAAAAAAAAAGGCAGTTACAATACACTAGTTAGCCCAATTTAGCTCAAGAAAGCTAAAAATGTCAGAGGCGGAGTATGGTTTCACTTTGTTAGGTTTCTCAGCTACTTGTAAGTGAATATATTCAACGCCATTTTGAAATGGTTTCATAATTCTCATGTCCTGATTTCTATCCTATGTCAACAACTGGGTTTACAGGAAGTACTCCATCTTTCCCTGCTGGCTTGGTTGGTGCAAGGCCAGATGGAAGTTGAGGAATGACCATGAAGGAGGGTTGCCTCCTGGCTGTTTCAATTAGCTAAAACTGAAATACTCCGTGTTTCAGGGAAGACGCCACACAGGGACAGCCGAGTGCGTCGAGACTGGCATTCTTTTCCTACCATGTCTAGCGTACACTGTGTTCTTCCATAATTATAAATGTATGTTTCCCATCACCACAAAGACTTCTCATTGCTTAAAGGAAATGCAGCTTCAAAGAGCTTAAATTGTGAAGGGCAGGCCCCCTCTGAGAGCGACCATTGCTCAGGGGTGATTCTGTCTTTAACTCATCCACAGTGATACCACTAGCCAGCTTTGCTGGCTGCATCTCACCAAGTTAAATTGGCCTTCGGCTTTGGTGGTTTCTGTTTTTGAACTGAGCATCTCTGCTTTTTTTTTTTTTTGATAATGTAAATCTAGATATTGTCTTCTTAAAAACATCGTTTGCAGCATGTTTCCTTCCTCTTTTAAAATTCAAGAAGGACTCCGACTTTTATAATTCTAAATCTCAGGCACAAAGGAATTTTAAGGAGCCTGGGTAAGGTACTTTGATTATAGGATATACTTTTTATGGTGACAGTTTCAGTTTTAAGTCACTAAGAGTCAAAAGTAAAATGGCAAATGAAAGAAGAAAGGACACCAAAATATAAGTTTCCAATGTGGAATTCTATAAAAGCACTCTGCATGCTTTATCTTTATGACAGCACATTTGAGGGAAAACTGAGTTATATTTTTAATTATCTTTTTTTGAGCTCCAACAATTATATTTCCCGGACTTCTTCAGGATAGCAGCCCCTAAGTATAGAATCACGTCAGCCAGTAATGATTATAGTTTGCACACCCGTTGGTAAGGCACCATGCTAAACTCTTTTTAATGGTAAAATCATATAATCTTTTCAATGAATGTATGGTATTTCTAGTATTATCTTTTTTTTTTTTTTTTTGCTTTGAGGATTTTGAGGTTTGTCAAGATTAAGTCATTGGCCCCAAGTCATTGAGCAATTGCATTCTAAGCCAAGTTTAAAGCTATACCACAAGACTTTACAACTTCGGTTTGTGACATTTATAGGACACTGTGACGAACAACCTATCTTTTTGGAGATAATATTTAATGTAGTTTTGAAAGTGCAAAACACAAGCCTGTACACAAAAGTACAACCACAAACCCTGGTTGTACTAGGGTTAGTGGGCTTGTTGGTATCTAATCTAAAACATATCTCCACCAAGGTGCCTTAGCAGTGATATATCGGCAGAACTGATTTACTGTCCTTCAGAGACATAATCTGTCTGAACCGAAATGGTAACAATAGAGTGGTGATTGTATAAGGAGCGCTTGGGTGATTTGCAAAGAACATTCCCAGCTAATCCTCTTCTAGTTGTCTGTCAGGTAGTGTTATTCCCATGTGGCATGTGTGGTGATGTAGTCCTACAATGATTATGAAACTTTCTGAGAAGCACATGATAAAGGGTGGAGCTAGAAAAAGAGTTGATTCCAAATTTCATGCTCTTGACTATAACTCGTCACTGGCTTTACACAAGTAGGAACACAAACACAAACAGAACTATCATCATTCATTCAATCACGGACATTTTGTCAGTTGCTTAACTGGGACAGAGCCATGCAGTGTTTCTCATTCTTGGATGTCTTTTTTT
>NW_022196913.1:89434127-89445105 GCF_008632895.1 Mastomys coucha
CTCTCTCTCTCTCTCTCTCTCTCTCACACACACACACACACACACACACACATACTTGTGCATTCCATTACATGCTTTGGAGAAGAGGCATATTTCAGAGAACATAGAAAGACTTCAGTGCAGGTCTGCCTGGTGCCAACACTTTAGTCATTATATAACAGTAATGAGGCCAGAGGACCCTCTGCAATCTGACATCTGAGAACAGAGAATCTAATCAAGATAATACGAAATAAAAGTTGCCCAAGTGCCTTTGACTATTCACTAAAATTTTTACATCTGATCTTCTCTGTCAGACAGACCATGCACAGTTTTTAAGGTAGATAAAGCGTACTTCTCTTTTAGACCTTTATAGCAACAGTAACCTTCTCCCAATAATTAGTAACAGTTGTAATAATAATAATAGATTTTATTATCATTTTAATGCTGAAAATACCATTTTTCACAACATTAGTGAACTAAGTCTCATCTATTCCACTTCAATAACATGAGAGTCAGTGAGCTGGGTTTATCATAAACTGCTATTGAGATTTTCTGCCATGTGATATTTAAGGACAAGAATACTTATATTTCCTCACTACTGAATCTGTAATTTCAGATAAGTAGCATCTTATTAAAACATGATTTTTTCAACTCTTTTTTATGATATGCTCTCATGAAGGGTTCCACTCTCCAAACTCAAATATATAAAGTAAGCTGTTAGGAAGTTATGTTTCCAATTCTCAGTAGCCTGGGGAAGATACAAACCATGTTGTGATTTGCTGAATGGTATCCTTAGAAGTTCCAAAGATGTTCCTCATTGTCTAAGAACAAAAGGCCACCAGTGCCTGTGGTAACAACAGTTTTAAAAAGCCACAGGATTAAAGAGTTGAAATAGAGATAGAAGGAACAAATCAAGAAAGCCAGCAAGTCCTGGGAAATCACCCACCATCTAATCAGGACAGCTGTCTCCAGATGAAGGGCTGAAACATCCAAACTCCCACATGTGGGCGTGTTGTTTGAACCAGCCATCAATGTCAGAGAGAGTATCTTGAGTCATTTTATCTCGGCTGTTCACAAGCAGGTCCGGGCCATCTCAGTGACACTTTAATTGCTTGATGCAGAACATGAGATAATGAAGCTTGAAGGAGTCCAGGATCTAGTTTTGGCTTTGTTCTAACCCAAGCATAGATTCTAGCTTGTCTGAGAGATGACTTGCCTAGCCTGAAATGCTAAGGCTGGCACTGCCCAATATTGCTAAGCCTACCCTGAATATTGAGTTGTTTGACCCCTCACTGTCCACAGACTTAGATGCACCCTCTCACTCTGCCTATCTTGGCAAACGATTTCTCGAAACGAAAGTTAGATGTAAAATTTGTGCTTTGAGAAGCTGGGTTGTCTCTGTTGCTACAGTGCTTACTGTGACAGCAAGAGCACCCAAGTTTGGTTCCTAGCTTTCATGCGCACAGGGTGTGCAGCTGTGTGTTTTTGATCCCAGAACTGGAGAGGCAGAGATATGAGGCACTCTGAAGTGAGCCTGGACTAATCACCATGGTTTAGATCCCAGGGAGAGACGTGTCTCATAGGAGAACACTTGGTATTTGATGTTGACTTCTGACCTTCGGTTGCATATGCCACATATACATACATATATCTACCTGCACACACATGAACACATATACATACACACAAGGAAGAAAATATGCAAAAACTGCGAATAGAGGAAGGTAGTGAAGATAACTGTCATTGATCTGGTCAGATTTAGCCTCAATAACATTCTAAATTCAGCCTTGATCTTGACATAGGCACTTCCTTTTGTCTCTGAACACCCACACTGTCACCTTGGTCAGGTGATTAGCTCTTCTCCTTTCAATGATGTGTCTCATATCTGGTAACCTTTCTAACTCATCAGTTTCAACAGGACTAGAAATTTCCTCTGAGGCATGAGAGTGCTAACAGGCCTGGAATTCTAGTACTTGGAAGACCGAGAAGTTGATTGAGAATTAACGGGTGACAAAGCAAGACCTTGTCTCAAAACCCAAGCTAAAATAACAACACAAAGAGAAGTCCTGGGGATTACATTGAATTATGCTATGAAATGCCACCAATACTAAATCAATAATTTAATAATTAATATAGAATCATCCTACTATAGTAGTAATTGTGTTCATATTGGATGTTCCAACCAGCCTCCTAACACTACCTGCTTTATTGCAGAGTGTTGTAAGATAACGGCAGCAATAGCTCTAAGTTTATCCTCTTAGATTGCAGATCCACTTCACCTCCTTCTCTGCCCTTTTCTCCCTTTATCCCCTCCTTCCTTTTTCCTTCTCTCCTTTGTTCCTTCCATCTATCCATCCATCCTGCCTGCCTGCCTTCCTGCCTGCCTGCGTGTTTATCTTCCTACCTGCTTTATGAATGTGTGTGTTCTTTGGATGTATTTCCTTAAAAATCCAGACACTGAAGTGCAACTCATCAAACTGTTAAGATTGGGTTGGTAAATATAAGTAAAATACATATATTATTCAATATATATAAGTGAGTGCTCACTATTTCTCCTTAGAAACCAGCTATACAGAATTCTAAATTTTGGGTTGGATTTAAGTATTCAGAACTATCTGATGCTATGTTGTTATTTGTTATTATTTCCCTCCTCACACCAAGACCTTTACTTCCTTCTAGATCCAGCACTGCTTTATCAAAGCTTGAGTTTCAGGTCTCTTCTCTCCTATGCTTGCGGAAGCAGACAATGTGGGCAGATAATGATTCTCATCAGTCTACTGGAGGAAAGCTCCCATCCATATCACTTCCTGGGAGCTGGATTCTCAAAGTAATAACACTCTAATTCTGGTAGAGCAGGAAATGGTCTTTTATTAATGTTGATTTTGATTAAAAAAACAATTGGCATTTCTACTTACTAACACAGAATAAATTTGTAGAAACAATGTCAAGAAGACGTATGTACAGCTTGCACCCATAGGGTCTGTGTGTCAGTGCAGGAAGGCGTGAAGCCAGTAGCTGCAATCCATAAATTGTTCCACATTGCTGAGTCAGGACTTGCTAGGCTATCCACTTTACTTAGCTCAGTTTCTTATTGAGAACTGAGATATCATGATTTATTTGGATAAAGCAAAAGTACATTGTAGTGATTTCAGATTTTTCTCCTAAGATGCTTTGTGGTTAACTGATATTTTAATGCCCAAATATTCTTTATGCTAATGAAAAACTCATCATTGTCTGGGACTTGATTCAGTAGTTTATGAATTTTTGAAGTCTGCTTTTTGTGAGCAGAAAAGAGAGATGAGATAAATACATCCATTTACTTGTTTATATTTACTGTAGTTGCATGACTATGAAGATGCAACTGGAATACATTGTCTCTCAATTACAGGAAGTGCTAAGAGAGATACCTAGGTCACTGCTGCACAGAAGCTCCCATCATGATTTGATACATGAACATTGGCTTTATATTAACAATGACAAAATGAAGAGAAATAGCATCCATTAAGAAAACTTTTTAAATGTTGCTTAGACTGGAGAAAGGTATTTTTCCATTGTCGCACTAACACCAAGCCTAGGATATGGTCAAGAGCTCAACTACTTCTATTCTATACGCATTACTTATTTGAAGTATAAATCAGGCAGATCCTGAAAACATATCTATCAATTCCAAACCCTGTCAGTTGCCAGGATATGGAAAAACTAGAGAATAAGCACAGTCCTTTGGTTGCAAACAATCAGCCACCCACGAGCTGCTCTGTATCCATCTCTCACTTCCCAATAGAACATGCCTAAGTAACAACAAAGCAGATTATAAATATTTTTTAGGTAAATGTCTGCCAGTTGCACAAGAACAGTTGACCTGAGAAGGATCCTAAAGCAGGCTAATCTCATCTGTGACCCCATCCATACATCTGCATAGCATCATTGTGGTATCACCAAGATTACTATTTCCTTATTTCTCTCATTTCAGCAACTGATACTTGATGCTACAGACTCATGAGATAGCCTTACCTATGTTCTCCTTTAAACCTATCCATTTTTAACAGTTCTTTACTGTGCAGCATTCTGCTTCTCATCCTTATATCATCACTATGCAAAGGTCTTCCTAAGATGTAATCTGGAGAATATTGAACCAACACCATACATATTCATTTCTACAGAACATACGCTCTTAACAACAATGTTCTGAAGTATGGGTAACTGTGATCTAAACCTACTGATGAGAGGATTGGAAAACACATTTGTTCAGCTCAGCTTTGTGTCTTATTTCCTTAGAGATGGGAATGAGTGTTATGTCATGTTAGAGTATGTAGAAGCACACAGAATAAGTTTTATCTTAAAAAGATAGACTTCTAATAAAAAAAAGTTGGTGTGATGATGAGTCCTTGCCTTTTAAATCAGTGATGAAACAGATTGGATGATGGACAATAGAGCAACCTACTAGATCACTGCTACTGTTATTTGATCATTTCAAACAAACCAAACAGGCCTTAGCACCAAAGATTACTTCTTTCTCCCAAATATCACCAAATGAGAGCCTCAACTTGATACTTTAATTCCACCATTCAGCATCTTAGAATTGGGATATAAAACAAAACTTTTCATGATAGCAAGCAAAACAAACGATTCCTTGAATTTTAGATGCAGCTGTTTTCTGCAACTCTTGCAACATATCTGTTTTATTCTCACCCAGGTTAGGCTTAATTAGTATAGTTCAGCTCAAACAGTTCTTTTAATTCCCAAGGGCTCTCAGCTGCAGGATTTGTGCTACATATGAATGTTAAAACTGACAGTGACATATGCAGCCACACTCAGGATATTAGATTAAAATCAGATAAAACAAATGTGTTTTAAATGATATATTATTTTATTATTTTCCTGAAATGTCATTAATGGATTCAAGTTCTATAGCATTATACAACAGCCTTAGGGCTTCTAGAATGTTCTATGGGTTTCTAAATAGACAGGCTTAAAGTATTTCTCTGAAAGACAAGCTTCAAGTTGGAGGTTGAGAACACATGAATATAGTTAGAATACTCTGATTTTGGAAGAAGACACCATTTATTAAAGTACAGCATTTGAGTTAATACTCTGGACATCCTCTAAGAATAAAAAAATAATTTAATGATAGGTAATATTGTTAGGTAATAATGAAGTAGGTATTTTAAATTTCATAAGGAAATATCATTTGTATTTAGATGAGATCAGAGTTCACATAGTATTTCCAATGTTTTTTAAAAGCATAAGTTGTTTAGATTGTATAATGGTGAAAATACATGTTGTAAAGTGAACGTTATTATATGGACCTAGGGTGTTGCTTTAGAGTGAAAACTGAAATACTCAGACCTTTATAAGTTCCAAATGACTCACACCTGCTTATTTCACCATCTCCTCTTTCAGCTCATTGCTCTGTCTTAGCTAGTGCAGAGCAGACAATAAGTGTTGCTATGAAAAATGAGAAAAAAAAATTCTTTCCTCTTTCAGTTCTTGTCAACGCACTCAAATATGATACATTTTTGAGTATTTAGGAAAAAAGACAATACAAATCAACTAAAGCTTTGTCACAAGAGAATATCGGTTTTGCCAAATAAGACAATGTGTTGGAGGGAAATACATAAACATGGACACAAAAATATTTCTATTAGAATTGGTGGTATTGGTTGGTTGGTGGTTGGTTGATTGCTTGGTTGGTTGGTTGGTTGATTGCTTGGTTGGTTGGTTGGTTGATTGCTTGCTTGGTTGGTTGGTTGATTGCTTGGTTGGTTGGCTGATTTTGTTTCAGCATTTTTGTCTCCTTTAACAATGAGGTATCTTAGTGTCAGCCATTGTTTTAATCACTTATAAATGATAACTAGCATTTAAGGCCTGCCTAGGAAGTAGGTACAATTTTTACTCGCACTGTAAAAAGGGAAAAGTAAGGTACTGGAAGTACCTTAACTGAAAGTACTGATAACTGAAGAAAGTCACTGTTAATGGAGACATTGACTAACGGGAAGCCCTTTCCTTATCTCTTACATAGTTTCAAAACAAAACTCTAGACTTTGTTGGATCTCATCATTTTTCCATTAATACATCCTTTACTGTTAGGATGCTATGCATGTTTCCATGGTGAATTTAGTTGTCCTCTATTTCTCATTCTGGTCTTTGATATTTTCTCAATCACTACAATTGTTCTTAAACATGACAGTATAGGGGAATACTTACTGGGTGTTCTACAAATTCTCTTTTCTGTCTGATATGTGATTTATGGTTTGCCTGCATTTATTAGGGTTTTAAAAATAATATAAAAGTATGATATCCTTCGATTGTATTAAACTGTGCTATACATTTTGTCCATATGTCTTCTCCTGTGGAGTGGTACCCAAGGGAGGCTAGGGGAGTGGATAATGGAAGAAGTATTGTAAGGGCAGGACTGGGAAGAAGGGAAGGGGCTGTGATTGGGATCTAACATGAATAAAAAGTAAATAAATTATGGGAAAGAAAGAGCAAAAGAAAGAAAGAAAGACAGGAAGAGAGAAAGAAAGAACAAAAGGAAGGAAGGAAGGAAGGAAGGAAGGAAGGAAGGAAGGGCAACCCAACTACCAAGTGCCTGAATGTATCCATCTGGAGACTGTATGTACATTTCAGTTCTATTATTTACTGTGGGTGATCAAACCATCTGGAAGAAAATGATTGAAGTTACTTGCATATATTATTACTTAATGTAACAAAGCTTATTTTCATTTAAAAACTAAAACTAAAAATAACAATAAAAGAAAGTTTTTGTCAAGTTTCTCCATTGGTAAGTCATTTTTCCTTAAATTTCATACTTTTTAAATAGGTACTAAGGATTGCTCACCTTCAATAGGCACAGGAGATTTTTTTTTTAATTCCTCCTACTAAACAGAGTATGTACATATACATGAAATAGTTTTACATGTCTTACGAGTAACATTTAAACATTTTCCATTAAGCCACAAAACTTGCAGTTTTCAATGTATCATAATGCTGGCATCCTTAAATAAAGCTACTCCATGCTTTGAAAGGTGTCCAACAGAATGTAAGCACCATTTAATACTAACTATTGTGCATTTAAAAAGCCACATTAAAGAGCTCCTTTTAATGGTCTAAACATTACATAACTCTTTTCTTCTGATTTGAATTCCTATTCTTATTCCAGTTCCCTTAGAGAAATTTTTTGGCTAATTTAACTCTTTAAGTATTCTATTGATACACTTTGAATCTGAGAAATGTGTCTTAGGACTGTACGTTTCTAATTTGTTTTATAAATGTTATTCCAGACTGAGTCTTCATTGTAAATGTTTTCAGCAGATTATTGATCATAGTGATCTAACATATATTTGAAAGTAATTAAATAAAATGACAAATTTGCTACCATTGTAAACTCTCAAAATGCACCTTAGATTAATTTACATGAAGTTCATTTGGAGAGGTTTTTTTTTAAAAAAAAAAAGACCACATGAAGTCAGAAGGGAAAAGTCGTGAGGAAAAAGGACAGGAACTGAGGAGAAGAGACAAGAAATAATATTTGTCAAAATGCATTACGTGCGACTATGATACTCTCAAGTAACTAAAGGATGAGGTAAATTATATTAAACGGACTATTTGGTTGTTGTTTTTAAAAGTTTAATTAAAAAAATAAAACTGGTTTGATTATATATGTAATTTACATATCAAAAATATCTTTGGTTTTGATAATTTGTAGAAAATAAAATAAGGAAAACACAAATGATCATATATATAATGTTTTTAATAAAGCTATGTATATGAGAATTTATTAATATTTTCTAGAATCAATAAAAGTATAGATTAATGTAAGCCTTATAATATTATTGCAACAAGTTTAAAGTTTTGTAACTATCAATTTCACTTTTTTCTGAATGATTGAAAAAAAAGAAAGAATTAAAAATACATCTTGAGCCAGGCAGTGGTAGCGCTTGCCTTTAATCCCAGCACTTGGGAAGCAGAGGCAGGCGGATTTCTGAGTTCCAGGCCAGCCTGGTCTACAGAGTGAGTTTCAGGAAGCCAGGGCTACACAGAGAAACATTATTTTGAAAAACAAAACAAAATACAAATACATCTTAACACTACCATTTATAACATACAGTTTTGAAAATAAGTCATATCTTCACAAATCTTTTGTAGAAATGCTTAGTACTTGATGACAAATGAAACTAATTAAATACCAAGTCAGACTGTTGCTAGCAAAAAAAATACCATACAAAGATATTTTTGATAACATATAAGATTAAATAATAATTATATATTTCATAAGCAAGAAAGGTAAATGTGTATGTTGTGGCATTATTTTTACCAAAGAGGATAAAGTCATTTGAAACATTATGTGCATACATATGAGACTCTATGTGCATAGCTGCACTTGAATGCATGTGTCCAGTGATTTGAGAAGAAATACCGGGACTACAGACCTGGAGGAAAATATGGTGTGAGGCATCTGATGTAGGTGCTGGGATCTGAACCCTGGCGTGCTACCTGAACAGTAGAGGGTTTTAATTGCTAAGCTATTTCAATAGTCCTAAAGTTATTAGATAGTTATAAGTGAGGACTGTTCAATGGATGATGTTACATACTCATTGTAAACCAATGAGTCTCACAACAGTTGAGGCCTGGATTTTCCAGAAAACACAAATATCTAATAAGCCAAATTATGTGTAAGAACATGCTAACTTTGATAATTTTAAAAGTTCAAGCAAACAAAAACATTATAAGGATTTCATGAAACAAAATAAAAGTTTAATTTATTAATTGAACTGCTATCTTCATCATTAAGTTCTTTCTGCTAATAACCTATCATGAACTAGAGACAGGTATCTATTAATTTTTTTGAAATGCTAAGTATAACAATTTATTCATGTAATCATTCATTCAATCAACATATATTTATAATGTTTCACATGTTTTACAGTTTAGATGATACCATTAAAGACATTAATTTCTAATTACATGAAACTATAACTGTAATTATGACAATAATGTATGAAAAATGTTCTCTGAGAGTGTATAATTGATAATGAGCACCAAAGATTATGTCAAATAAAACCTTAGGTCATTCCTCCACAGCAAGTAAACTTTCAACCATTTTTAGTTGAAAATATTTCAAGGTTGTTTTACAATTGAATGGCTAATGTGTTTTTATTTAAAATATATGACATCTCAAAAAGCTTGTGTTATGTTTTATTAACTAATAATTTTATATTGAATTTTTGTTTTTGGGTTTCTTTGTTTATCTTTGTTTCCTTTTTTTGCTTTGTTTTGTTTCATTTTGTTTTGTTTTGTTTTCAATCAGGAGGCTTGTTCATTCTTCACTGCCAAGTCACACTGATTTACAAAGAATTTAGAGCAGTTCAAATCAGAATCATTAAACATTGTATGGAAAGTAAGACAAAATACTAAAGTAACTTTTTTAAAAGTAAAATTTTGGTAGCCTTGGGAGACCTGCTCCTCTTTGGAGGAAAACAGAAGCCATGGAGCTGGGTGAGAGTAGAGGTGAGAGGCAGAGGGGTGGAGGAGTTGAGGGAGGGGCGAGGTGGGCAGGATGGAATCTATGCAGAATATAAGGAGGAAAGGGAGAAAACGTTCCTGGTTTTCTAAGCTAATCAAACATCTTCAAGATCTTATTTATCTTTACATATGATTCTTGGCTTAAGTCAATTATGCTTTAAAAACCATAGAGATATGATTAAACTGTGATATAGTCATATTCTCAAGGACCTGCATGTATAGGTGAAGATTTCAAATCACTGAAATATGGCCAAAAGTTGTTTTTTTCTTTTTTTTAACCTCCCTGAGGTTGAACAATGGGATCATTTTCATAATGTTTGTTTCAAAAACCTGTCACCCTTTATAGCAGCCAACTAAAATTTCTTAGGCAAATTACTGAGTATTTACTATAATTTTGGCTTAAATCCAATTAGCATGTACATTGCAAGAAAGTAATACTCCCATCTCTTTAGCTATAAAGCTGTTGCAGATGTAAAATATGCTAGTTTATATCAAGTTAAAAGCTGATTCAGGTGTAAGTTCTTTACCCGGATCATGGTTATTGAAAATGAACTAACTTTGAAGAATAGTATATTAGAAAGAAGGTAGATACATTCAAAAACTGTCATGAATTCTGTTTGATTCTTTGAATATGATTTATCCTTTTGACTAGTTTATAGTACTTCTTGCTTGGTTTAAGTCAAGACAAAACTTTGTCAATCTTCTTATAAGCGATATGGATGCACTCACACATGCATGCATGCACGTATGTAGGTATATATTCTTTGTTGCTGGTAAGGATTAGAAATTTCACAGACTGCTTTGAAAATCCTCTTAGACAGAGGACACAGAACAAGCCAGATATTTCCAGGAACTGTCATGTTGGAAATGTCTTCTTGAGGAACTATGATAAAGAGAAATATTGTTTTAATAAGATCTTTTGTCTCATTTCTGAAGGTTTGCTAAAGTTATAGAACTTTTCTTGGCAACTTACTTTTACTAATTTTCTTTTTATAGCACTGATGCTTTGGGACATTTGGAATAATCTTCAGATAAAGTTAAAACAGAGAAAGCTACGTTCTTGAGGATAAGAAACATGGTAAGGAAGATACTAGAGTTGAGTTGAACACCTTGCTGTCAAATTAATTGATTAGCAAATCAGGGGGAATACTTGTGATGATCATTACTTGTTTATTTTTATGAGCCCATGAACTACAAGTATGAATCCTACTACTGCCCAATGTCACATATGCTATAACAATTGTGAATGACCTTTCATAAGAATGAAAATGAGAAACATATTCTTACTTTTTCTCATAGGTTTTCAGAATTCTTACCACCACCTATTATTTACTAGTAATTTTCTGGTTTCTTTCTAAATAGAGCAATCTTAGTACCTCTCCATTAGGAGCCCCACAGACCCACTTATACAACCCAGTGAGAGAGTTTTCTTGAAGAAGAGGAGGAGAAGGAGGCAGAGAAGGAGGAGGCAAAGGAG
>NW_022196913.1:89445115-89461602 GCF_008632895.1 Mastomys coucha
TCAGATACATATTTCTTACCATTCATTTGGAATTTTCCTCTTATTCACTGTACATTATACAGCATATATTTTCCAAAAATGCATCTCATTAGAAAAATGTTTCAAAACATACTGGTGAGGTTAAAGAGGCCAGATGTGGCCTTTCATGCATTTCTGCACTTGAATATAGATGTATACTGTGATTTACCAAACTTCAGCTTGCTATATCTGATTCTTTTGACTTCATTTTGAAGTATCAATGTAAACTTAAACTCCTCAGATATACATAACCATATCATTCTGTTTTAGACTCAAAAAGATCCATTAAGCCCAAATGGAAGATCTAATAGTGACTCTTGAAAAATTGAAAGATAATGCATACTGACACATTTCATTTTTTGAAAATGAAGGTAGTTGTCATATATGCTTCTACCCAACATATTCTTACTTTTTCTCATAGGTTTTCTTTCAGAAAAAAAGTGTTGGGTAGAAAATAATTTTAAAGCATAGGAACACACACACACACACACACACACACACACACACACACATGCATACACACTTCTTTCCTAACTTCTTCCCACTTATATCTTTCTTGTGCCCAAAACTCATGAAATACTATAAGATTTCCTTAAAGACCCAGAGTGTAGATGTGTAGATTGAGCATAGTGGGGAATAATTTTATTTGTTTTATAATTCAGAATCTCACTGAGAGAATCAAGTTTGACAGGCATTTATACTAGCCAATTATCTCACTTTTGCCCATTTTTTCTCCCATATTTAATTTACTTGCCCCAAGTGTAAAACACATGTTAGTTTTGGCTGCCAAGGTTCTTCCCCTATCCCAGTGCACCAATTCCTATGTTTGCTCCACCTTTAGTGTCTAATGTTGAACTAACATCAACTACAAGGCAAACAAGGCAACCTCTGAACTTTAGCTGTCAACAAAAGTTGAAAAGAGCTGTAATGGGAGCAAGATGTGGGGAGGGTGTGGGGCATGAGGAGGGAGTATCAGTCACAGAGGACAGCCATTCCTTTCTCTGTTCTCCCTCAAGAGTCAGCCTCCTTCCCAGATCTGTACTTATTTTGCATAAGAAGGAAAACTTTAACAATTTGGGGAAAAATTTTTTTTTGCTGTGACTTTGGAATTTTCCCAGATTAGTCATGCTTTTAATTATTTTCTCCTTAGACTGATGGCTAATAGTCCTGACCACATGGAAAAAAATCTCTAATATTCAGAGAATTTTTTTTCAAACTTGAGATGCTAGAGTCATTAGAGGTAAAAGCGAAATTATCCTGTGAAATCTTGGCACCCAGTGAAAAAAGAGTATGACACAACCCTAATGAATGGTGTGCGCTGTTTATTTTAGCAGTCACCCAAGCCGTGTCTGTCTCTGTGAGAAAAGAGTCTGAACATCCTTCGATGTCATATGGTACATGAAAGAACAAATGTATTTCTTATTGTCTCAAAGCACTTAGAAGCCAAAACAAGTGAAGGGACCCCATTTTGAATGCTTTGAACACTAAACTGTTTTTTGCTGTCACTGCTGCTGCTGTTGTTGTTTCTGCATCCGACCTTCACCTATCACACAAACAACTTAGTTACAACAGACTTCTGTGAGCCTGCCTCATCATCAGCATCCATGGACCAAGTCCCTTCCTGTGACCTTTAGAAATGAACGTACACAGAATCTTTCCTTGGAAGAATGCATTATTGACACCAAGCAATGTAGATATCACATCAAGCTCTGGCTCAGAGCTACAGAACTCATTTCCCTTCATACTACATTTCATTTTCTATACTTATGAATTTTGTGTGGTCCACAAGTTATTTTAGACTCTGATATTTCCCTGCTTGTGAATTTTCTACTGGACTTGACTTATTATTTTGGAGTTTTAAGAGCCTAAATTTTAATTTGTTGACATGATCATTATTAAGGAAACAATTATTGGGATAGGAAGACAAAAGAAACACTATGAATGAGGAGACAGTGATTAAGTATCACTTTCATATCATATAATTAACAGCATCTTTACAGATATGCTAAGTGTTTACACATGGTAACTTAGAATGAATTCACTAACAGCATGTACCCCAGAGTCTCTGTGTAGGCAACAGTCTTTGATGAATCAAAGTTGCAATTTATGTTTGAATTCTTAAGTATACCTTCACTGGTCACTGGTTCTCCAATGAGTTAGAAAAATCACAAGTCAAGTTGAAAAAAAATTTTAAAGTAGTCGTCCTCCCTTATCTCCTTGCACCTTGCCACTTGTGCCAGGCAGCCGAGCTGACCCCATGTACAGGAGAGCTGGCCCTGCAACTCATTGGCTACAGTACTTGGGAGAGCAGATCCTGCAGCTTGCCTCAGTAGCACAGTAGAGTTGGCTAGGGGTAAAGATGAGGGTGAGTCTGCTTGAGGACATGAGAACAGGAGAGCTGACCATGTCCTTGCAGAATGCAGTATTGGGTGAGCTAGCAAGGAGAGTGATGGAGTGTTCTCCTGGTAATACAGGCATAGGACCAAATCAGCTACCTCCCAGACTCAGGGCTTTGAGTTGGCCCACCCCAACATCTATCTCATCTATGATCTGCTGGAGCATGTTAAGTTGCCAGGCCTATAGAACCAAAGATCTCCAGGACACAGCTTAACAACAGGATATATGGGAGGAGTTGCAGTGAAGATCCAGGATGGATAGCATCACAGAAGCCAGTGACCTTAAAACAGACCAATGACTCATTGCAATGTATGTTTGTAAGTAAAGATGCGTGGATAAAAGAGTATACTCTGTGACAGTGTGACACACTGCAGCTTCTATGATAAGTTGGCTTGTGTTTTTGCTTTTCTGTTTAGTTGTTCAGACGATCTTATTTTATTTCCTTTTTGAAGGAAGATTGCAAGAGTGGAGGATGGATGCAAAGGGATGGGAGATGATATAAAATTCTCAAAGTATCAATAAAAAGTTTATAAAAAGAAAAGAAAAGTTAGTACTTGTAGGACTGCAAAGGACAATATGATGTTCAAAAGAGTGTCAAATCATAGGCCAATGATCTTTGATTCAAGACTATAAATTAAACATGTACTATGTCAGAGATATCTCCAAAAAGCCAAAAATGGAAATATTTAAAGTATTTAAGTATCTTTAAAGTATTTAAGAAATGTCCACTGTTTTAAAAACATTAAAAATCTGTAATCTTTAATACCTTTAAAATAAAATAAATGTATAATCATAGTAAAATGTAATATTTTTACTTCTAAATTGTTTTTAAAATTTGCAGGACTGGAGGTTTAACTCATCATCACCTAGAGAAGTTCTCCATTACAGAATACACTGAGTCCCAGTAAGTACTTTCAATTCTCACATTTTCTCAAAACATGCTAATTCAAGGTAATACTGGAAGGGTTAGCTAGAAATGTGAATGACAGCCAGGCGGTGGTGGCACATGCCTTTAATCCTAGCACTTGGGAGGCAAAGGCAGACAGATTTTGAGTTTGAGGCCAGCCTGGTCTACAGAGTGAGTACCAGGACAGTCGGGGCTACAGAGAGAAACCCTGTCTCGAAAAACCAAAAAAAAAAAAAAAAAAAAAAAAAAAAAAAAAAAAAAAAGAAGAAAAAAGAAAAGAAAAGAATATGAATGACATAACCTTCAAAGTCTGTAAGGATTTCAGTAGATGTGCAGAGCTGGGACTTTCCTAAGGTGACTACATTAAGATGTTGAAGAATAGAGGCATTATCAGATGGAAAATATTATATACCTTCTCTTGTGATATTATGATTTGAACCCCATTGAATAATGATCTATTATCCATTCACTTCATCAACATCTTTGGTCTTCTGCTGAGCAACAATGGCAGAGTGGTAAGATGTCACGGCTGTTGATTTGTGGCACATCCAAGATCTTTTTTTCTCCTAACTTGGATGTTTAAAGCTGTTGTCTGTGATTACAAGTTTTGGCTTGGCTTTCTCACCATGCAGGAAGAGAGTAATCCTCTGTGGTTCAATAATTTTCTTTCACATTTTGGCACTACCAACAACACGTGCACTGAGGTTCCCCCCGCCTCCGACCATCAGGATGTCAGATGGTAGAGCAGCTGTGATGAGTTTGTGCAGATCTCTGCAGAATTCCCCCTCTCACTTGAATTTATAACAGGGCATTTTCGCTGACAGAAAGAAGGAAAGGAAGGAAGAAAGGAAGGAAGGAAGGAAGGAAGGAAGGAAGGAAGGAAGGAAGGAAGGGAGGAAGAAAACAAGGATGAATATTTGATAAGATCTCAGGTTGGAGATCATTAACCACTTAAACACCAGGTAACTGAAAGCCCTTACTTCCAATCTCTCATATCATCTTATGATGCATCTGTAATCACTAGGGAGAAATATTCAAAATATTTTGTATCTAATATAATGTCTTAACAAGAGTTCCTCCTCATGTTTTTGCAATTAACCAAAAAGACCAACCAAGAGCCATATTTTCATGATCAGCCTCCCAGTGTCTGAAAGGACCCCACCCTAACTTAACTGCCATATTGGAGTGCTTTACAGTCCTCTCCAAAGGAGGAAATTAGCCCACTTACACTTTACATATACACTTGTAATTGCAAATTGCAACTTACTTGAAGGCTGCAGCAATTTAGCAGCAAACCAGACTGAACACTTCTACAGACCACACTGGATTGAGAAACGAGGCAGATTTTTCTCTCTCTAGGGAGACTCTTCAAAATCTCTGCTACATGTTATATCCATAAGATAGGAACAGAGTCTCAGGAGAATTGGTATTGTGTTCATTAAGGTGTTTATTTTATTTCTGTTTCTTGAATGGAGAAACAGGACAGAAAACATATGTTGAGGGAAATGGAAGGCATTTCATAGCTTACAATATTAGAATTAAAAATTATAATATTTATTGTAAAAAAGACTCTAATTACCATTTTACTGGGCAGAATTTTTGCAAGATGTATGCAAGCTAGAAGTGGAATTTCATCTTTAACTCATTATACTTCCATAAGAAGCCTCACAGCTGGGCTGGAAAGCACAGGTCCTCCTCATGGTGCACTATGTGCCTTCAGGTTTTGCTTGGTTATGTTGTTGTTGTTTTGTTTTGTTTTTTAATATTATAAAGACTTCATTTTACAAAGTTCTGATTTTCAGTATTATTTTTTAATGGATTATGACATTTAATTCCAATGCAGAAAAATATGAAAAGCTGAAAGCTAAAATCAATTTTAAAAAAAGAAAAGAAAAGAAAAGAAACGAGCTCAATTCCAAGTTGGCTTCTGAGGTGAATTTTCCTAATTTTCTCATTGAAAGTTTCCCAGATGCTCCTCACATGTCCAAGAGGAGACAACTTGGGAAATGAGGAACAAAATCTTGACTTGCTGATGGTTGCTAATCTCTCAGGACTTTATTTTATAACCCCTTCCAGGGAAATGAATAAAGAAAGAACACAACAGATGTCATTTGGATTCAAATAAAGCATCTCCTAAAGGTGGAAGATCTATCTTAAATTCATGAGTAGAGATGGGGTCTTTTATATGTTCAGAAGCCACTAAGAAGCCAGTGTCTGAGAGTAGCACACGCTTGCTTAACACATCCTCCCTCACTGATCCTATGGAGGTGGCTTAGGCTCAAGCTGCCTTCATGTATAGAGTATCCACTGAGCTGCAGGCAGCTTCATCCATGTGCCTCTCCTTTTGTGCATCCAGTGCTTTCTGAATGATGGTATCTGTAGTCCAGCACTAGGCGAAATTTTTTTGAGGTTGTTTTGTTTTATTTATTTATTTTTGCTTGTTTTTTTTAAAAACACCATAGAGTAAATAGTTTGACCCTGTAGGTTTATATCATCTCTGGCAAGGCAGTTCAACTCTGCTACTAAAAGCAGATATACTGGGGCTGGAGAAATGGTTCAGCCTTTAAGAGCAGTGGGTGCCCTTCCAGAGGACAGGAGTTCAATTCTCCACATCCATATAGTGGATCAAAGCCACCTGTAACTCCAATATTGGAGGAATCTACACCCTCTTCTAGCATATATAGACATGAGGCACTGATATGGTACACAGGCATATATGTAGGCAAAAGAAGAGGAGGAGGAGGAGGAGGAGGAGGAGGAGGAGGTTGGAGACCGTATTTTGGGCACATCAGTTATCAACTCAATAATCAGTATAATAAAGCCACATTTCTCCATGCCACGCCTTGCTGTTCCTCAGCCCCACAAATTCATGTGGATAATACACTCGAGAGTGGGCAAAAGATATTAAACTTCATTCACAGAATATGGCAAGTTTTAGAAGATGGATCAAGCTACAGAGTCTACACGCAGTCACTTTCTTTTTTTTTATTATTAGATATTTTCTTTATTTACATTTCAAATGATATCTCCCCCCTCCTCCGAAAATAAAAATAAAAACAAACAAACAAAAAACCCTGTTGCCTCCTCGATCCCCCTGCTCACCAACACACCCTTTCCCGCATCCTGGCCCTGGGATTCCCCTACACTGGGGCATAGAACCTTCGCAGGACCAAGTGCCTCTCCTCCCATTGATGACCGACTAGGCCATCCTGTGATGTACATATGCTGCTGGAGCCATGAGTCCCACCACTTGTACTCGTTGATTAGTGGTTTAGTCCCTAGGAGCCCTGAGGGTACGAGTTAGTTCATATTGTTGTTCGTCCTAAGAGTAGAGGGTCACAGCCATCTATTGGATTGAGCACAGGATCCCCAATGAAGAAGCTAGAGAAAGCGCTCAAAAATCACAAGGTTCAAACTCTAAGATTGGAGGGATTTAAAGAGGATTATGGTGGTGGTAGGCTAGGAAAAGGAGAGCTTTTTCCTGTGCCTAAGAAAATTGGCACGACTATTTGTTTCTCTCTTAAAATGTCAATATGATTTAGAAACCTATGTTTAATCAGGAAATTAAGTTATCTTAGGAATTGCTAATGGAGGATCTGTCAGGATCGCTGATGCCATTATTAAATGTCAAAGAACTGCACCCTTCAGCGTTTTTCATAACATCATTAGTCTCATCCACTAAATCGTGTATGGAGAAAATATCTTTATTTTTCACTTAATTGCTAAATATTTTAAAAGAAGTGGTCAAAAGGAATCTGATCCAAAGATCACCGATATCCTTTTCTTGTGTTACTCCTTCTGAGAAGAAATGTTTCAAAGGATAATAGCTATATTTTTTTGGTCTTTTTCTGACTCCAAAATAATAGATACAATGGGATTCTGGTCATCACCAAATCAATATGCTACGCCACAAATGGAAATATCCATTCATGGGCAATGTAGAACAAATGAGAAGTTTTGGAAACTTCTGTCTCTTCTGTTTTCCCTGTACAGTAAACCATTCTGTCTCTTCATCACCAAGAACTGAGTACAGGGATCTGGCCAAGCCCTGATATGCAAGTCTGTCTAGAACCTTTGTAATCTATTGGCATTCTTCCACTAGGGGCCTTTGTAATCATCTATTGGCATTCTTCCACTAGGGGCCTTTGTAATCTATTGGCATTCTTCCACTAGGGGCCATATAGAGAATGACTAAGCCGAATTAAGCTTTTTCAATTCTTTCTAGACTTGTAAATAATTCTGGAGCTGAAAGAAAAATAAACTCTAGGTCACTATATGTAAGCTTTTTGTTTGTTTATTTTAAAAAACCTGGCCTGGGAGTGGTGGTGCAAGCCCTTAATTCCAGAACTTGGGAAGCAGAAGCAGATTTCTGAGTTTGCAGCCAGCCTGATCTACAGAGTGAGTTCCAGGACAGCCAGGGCTAAACAGAGAAACCCTGTCTCGAAAAAAAACAAAACAAATAAAACAAAGCAAAACAAAACAACAACAACAACAAAACCTAACTGACCTCCAGTATCAGTGTTAAAACAATTTTCAGACTCCAAAGAAATTCTGACCAAGTTTTAAACAAGCTAGTCTGACCTTTACTTATAACCTGGTACCTATGTGAATTTAATGTTTTCTGTCCAATGGTTAGGGATTGGAATCCTTGGGGGTTTTTTCCTATCCTTCAATGTAGAGAAAATAAACTATATTTTGAAAGCTCAGATGAATCATTAGTGTTCACAGGCCAAAGTCAAGATCAGGTCTGAGTCAGTACATGCTGACAGTCATGAAGCTATTTCTTACTGTTAGGCCCACAACAAACTTGCCTTATCAGGAACAGGACACAATCCCCTGGACTTTGTGTTCCTAGCAAAGCACTCCAAGTGGTTAGTACAGATGAAGTTGAGTTGTCACAATAGCTGTTTTATATAATACTTGAGCCTCCGGGTACTCACATTGTGACATATGGTTTGGCATTTGAAATTTCTATCTGATAAAGGGGGAAAGAATAAAATGAAAGTCCATTCTGATATTTTTAATTGTCTTGATGGTGAATCATATAACACTCTAAGAAAACACTTCAGTATTGTTATTCTCTGTGTGGAATCTGGGTGGAAGCACATTAAGGATATTGCAAAATTAACAAAATTTGCTTTCTGTGGCTTCATGGGGTAAAAAGAGAAACATTGCATGGAGTATTTTTTGCAGGGGTCAGATATTTTGAGAACATTTAAGTTGATAGGCACATAGATTGAGAATGTGTAATGGTCTTTTGATAGCACTAAATATTGGAGAAATGATACAAATTCAAAGACTTTATGACTTGGTTGTAAAATATGTTGTTCAATAATGCATAATTCAATTCCAGGAGAAATAGGTGCATTTTTTGTGAGCATTTACTGGTTACTTTACACAGAGGTTATCAGCAGATGACACAAATACACTGCACAATCATATGCTCGAACGAAAAGTTTGCAACATTTTGTCAAAGGTCTCTTTCAAGGTTTGAATAGTTGAAAATGATACAGTGGTTTAAATTTTGTTTTACCATATTGTTAGAAGTAAAAATGTGATTTGTTTTTATTAAAAAAAAAACTCCCAGAAAGAAAAGAGAAAAGACAATTAAACCTTATGATATGCATCCTATAGGTTATAACAGCTTTTTCAGTAGAAGGTGCCAGTGTACACAGCCAGCTATACTGTTAATAAACCAATCTTCATAACAACAGTTTCATCAATGAAAATTTGTCCTCAAATCACTCTCCTTTGTTTAAAGCATCTTCTTTATATTAAAAAATGTTTACAGATGCTTCCAAACACCCACAAATAATAAACTCACATGCTTTTTTATCATGAACGTACCCTTGACTGTGTTTCTTAAGGAGCGGGTTCATGGTATTCAGCATTTTCTTTAATAATTACCTCTGTGCATTCAATGGGAGGTCAAACCTTTGCATTCTAGCTAAACATCTGTTCATTGGATACTTGGATTCTCCATTATACATTTTAAACAATAGCGTAATTATTGGTTTCCTTCGTATATGTCCCTATGCTTTGCTCATATGGCTATGGAAATAATGACTTACGTATACACATGGTCCCCAATGCATTAAAATGTTAAAAATTGTTGAGGCTGTTCCATTGGAAACCTATCATGAGCACATTTGTTCTCTGAATAAAAATAACCCTTCAGGTTGTTCCTTATTAGTTCTTGCATATTTATTAGTCTGTTAGAAAGGAAGAGAGCCCATGAGTGCGGTTAATTAGCATGCTCAAGCAACTGTGGTCATCAGTGTTTGATTTGCCATTGACTGCAGATTCCTCCCTGAATACATCAGCCCACCCTAATGAAGTCTTCCTGCCCTGCTTCGTAACTGGTAACTGTCGTCTTTGCCTCATAGCCAATGATTTGTACCTGTAGGTCATTGATTTTTTTGAACAGCTACCAAGTCTATAACAGCTGAATTTGCTTTGTTGTTAGTAAGAGAACTATTGTATTCTTGACTATATTTAGTAGATTTCTTAGATTTGGGCTCAGAATAATATGCCACACCAAATAAATAGAGTACATAAATAAAATACATTGTATAATACTTAGGGGAAATGATCTTACATGATGTCAGTCAATTAATACATTTTTTCTTTTTTGTAAATTAATTAATTTATTTTTTACACTCCATATTTTATTCCCACCCCCCCATCCAGCCTCCGATTGTTCCACATCCCATACCTCCTCCCTGCCCCCCTGTCTCCACGTGGATGTCCCCACCTCCCACCCCACCTGACCTCTATACTCCCTGGGGCCTGCAGTCTTTTGAGGGTTAGGTGCATCATCTCTGAATGAACACAGACTATGAAATCCTCTACTGTATCTGTATTGGGGGCCTCATATCAGATGGTGTATGCTGCTTGTTTGGTGGTTCAATGTTTAAGAAATCTCAGGGGTCCAGATTAATTGAGACTGCTGGCCCTTCTACAGGATCACACTTCTCCTCAGCCTTCCCTAATTCAACAATAGGGGTCAGCTGCTTCAGTCCATTGTTTTTTTTTCAAATATCTGCATCTGACTCTTTCAGCTGCTTGTTGAGTCTTTCAGGGACAATCATGATAGGTCTCTTTTTGTGAGTGCTTCATAGCTTCAGTAATATTGTCAGGCCTTGGAGCCTCCCCTTGAGCTGGGGTCCCATTTGGGGCCTGTTGCTGGACCTTCTTTTTTCCTCAGGCTCCTCTCAATTTCCAGCCCTGTAATTTTTTTCAGACAAGAACAATTATGAGTCAGAGTTGTGACTGTGGGATGGCAATCCCATCCCTCAGTTGATATCCTATCTTCCTGGGACCCTTTAGAATCTACCAGAGATCTAGGAAGTGAGAGACTCTCAAGACTCAAAGGGAGGGGCCTTAGATGAAATACCTAACAGTAGGGAAAGGGAACTTGTAATACAAATATTTTAAATAAATTAATAAATTAATAAGTATTGACTTCTCCTAATTGTTATACAATGTACTTTATGTACTAAGCATGTAAAATCATTATGTTATATTTCATCAGTGATGACATATATATATATGGCATTGGTGTTTTGTGTACATGTATGTCTCTGTAAGAGTATCAAGTCATGGAGATGCACATAGTGCTGAACTATCATGCAGGTGCTGGGATTTGAACCTGGGTCTTCTGTAAGAATAGTTTGTGCCCTTAAGTGATGAGCATTTCTCAAGTCCCAAGAATCATGCATCTTAAAAGTCAACTTGTCATAGATACAGAGCACTAATGATAGTAGGCTTCTATTCCCTCAAAGTGATTTTGTGTTAGGCAATGACTGGTGAATATATTTAACGAACCACACATACTTCAAACTTATCTCTGATAATATCTCTTGCACTTCTGGTGCTTACACAGTTTTGGGAAAGCCCATTTTGAGTAACAAATATGTTTTAATATTGCAGAGCCTCTTAATAGGTCATAAGTGGCCACTGGAGGAATATTTCTTCTTCAGAGCTCCCAGAGAGAATCATCATGATCAATTGATGTTAGTAAGCATGTGAAGAGCAAGATTTAGACAGCCAGTAAAGAGGAAGAAGATATTCCAAAAGAGAAGCATGAGGAGGATTAGGATGATAATGAGGAGGAAGGAGAGGAAGAAGAAAAGACGTGGGATGAGGGTAGAAAAGAGGAGTGAGTAGAGGTTCAGGGATTAGCTTCCAATAGGCAAGAATAAAATGTTCATTTTCCACCAGAAACTAGTATGAAAAAACTGTTCACAGAAATTCTATATTTTCTGGAGACAACATACTATTATACCTAAGAAAACTCTTTTTATTCCTTTTGATATTTTTAATTCCAGTAAGGCCTCATTTATCTTGTATTTCCATAAAGACTCACAAAGGATCTAGAACACATGTAAATCATTGAGAAAGGGTGGCAATAACCATGCTGATTAAATTTGAATCATATCTATATAAGACAGGTTAAAGAGGCTGTGGACATTGCAAGCCAGTCACTCAATCACAATAGCATCATTGTATATATTGTTTGTGCTTGGTGGTTAGAGAGTTCATTGAACACTTATTTAATTTTTTTTACATTTTTATTGGATATTTTATTTATTTATATTTCAAATGCTATCCCCTTTCCTGGTTTCCCCTCTGAAGACCTCCTATACCATCCCCTTCCCCTTGCTTCTATGAGGGTGCTCACCTACCCACTCACCCACTTCTGCCGACTTGCCCTGGCATTCCCCTATACTGCCTCATCCAGCATTTACCACTGATGCCCGACAAGGCCATTCTCTGCTACATATATGGCTGAAGCCTTAAGTCGCACCGTGTGTACTCTCTGGTTAGTGGTTTAGTCCCTAGGAGCTCTGGAGGGTCTGGTTGGTTGATATTGTTGTTCTTCCTATGGGCTTGCAAACCCCTTCAGCTCCTTCAGTCCTTTCTCTAACTCCTCCTTTGGGGACCCCATGCTCAGTCCAATGGTTGGCTGAGAGCTTCTGCCTTTTTAAAATATACAAATAGTCTAGAAATACCATCTAGATCTTTTCCATTTTCTTAGGTTACTGTCTCAATAATGTAGAAATTTCTCTATATATTTTTTCTCTCCCTTGTCCAACAGGACACAACAATATTTTGTTATAAAAAAGGTAAAACAATTATTTTGAATCAGTATAGATTTGTGATTAATAGATTGTTTCAGTAACTTGGATTTTTCCTGTAAATGATTAGTTTACAAATTAATTAATTCTGAGAAAATAAATTCTCAGAAAGAATTTTTCATAGTGAACATCAAATCAAAGAACATTGGGTATGCTTAAGGAACTTATAAGCCAAGCATAGGAAAGGGCTCCATTATTTTTTCTATTAAGGAACTTTAGTAATTTAAATATTTTCCAGATCAGAATACCATAAAAGAAAGGCTTAAACTCCTTTTTTTTTTAGGGGTGACAGAAACTTTTACTCAAAATACAAACCTCAAATTACATGAACAAAATTTTACATAGCTGGAAGGTATCAAGTTAAAAAAAATGTAGAGTGAAATAAATGCCAACAGTAATCTCCAAGAATCAGAAGAACTTGCTCTTTTCTTACTGTTGTTTATTCTCATGTTTCTCAAAATCCCTGGCCCTGTGTGTGACTCACAATTAAAGTGTAAGTCTGTTGAACATTGGAAATCAGGATGGAGACAGACAGATCTGCCTCCAGCACTTTCTAGCTATTTGAATCTTAAGCAAGTTTCCTGATAATTTACAGTTTCAATTTTTATCATCTGTAAATTAGCAATGTCTTCATGAAGGGATTATTAAAATAATTGGAATGATTGGTGTACCAATTCTGAATTGTAATAAATACTTATTAAGTGGTAGGTGTTATTTTTGTTATTAGTTCAAGAAATGAACTAGTTACAGAAATGTGATGATGAGTTAACTAGGTCCCATTGGGAAGCTCACTAATTGTCATGTCTCACAGTTGATCATTTGCAGATTCTTAATAGTCTCCATTTCATGTTTACTTCTCTGTCTTGGACTTTATAGAAGGAGCTCAATCATGAAAACAGGCTCTAAAAAATCTGAAAGGCAGTTCTTAGTGTGTTCTGAACTATCATGGAACATTACATACTGGGTGATTTTTTTTTCAAGACAGGGTTTCTCTGAATATCCCTAGCTGTTCTGGAACTCACTCTGTAGACCAGGCTGGCCTCGAACTCAGAAATCCACCTGCGTCTGCCTCCCAAGTGCTGGGGATTAAAGGTGTGTGCCACCACTGCCCAGCTTGGGTGATTTACAATAGATAGAAACATATGGGCTCATGTTTCTGGAACCTGGGAAGTCATGTATTAAGGTATTGACATCAAAACCAAAATTTCATCCTGTGCTTTGGTGGAGTAAGGGGGAAAATACTAGTACACTTGTCCTTTTATAAGTAATTTACTCTGTGATAACACTAATTCAGTTGTGAGAGCAAATGTCATATGACCTAGTTACCTTTTAGACATCTCACCTTTTCATAATATTACAGTAGAAACTAAATTTCATTATAAACAGAGCTTATAATCACTCAAACAATGCAAGGAGGTGTTATCAAACCAGAGAAACAGACACTAATCTGAAGCACTGTTTAAGCCTTGCATGTACATCCAAAACACCAAAGCTGGCTGCCTATACCCTGAATCTGGATCCAAATGCAGAGGAAGGTGACGAGAGAGCCCTAGAACTGCAGGCAGAGGAACAGCTTTTGCATATATCTATAGCATTGTACTACATTTTACCTCTACAGCAGAGATAACTTGAAACATTTTGTATAGTCCTCCTTATATCTATTCACTAGGTTTGACTGTATAATTTGAGAATTATGGATCCTTAGTGACTTTTCATCCCAGATCATATATCTACTTCATGTTTAGAGAACTCTATACAAAAGCCATTAAGCGAGGGGTGGAGGGGATTCTGATAGAAAGCTACCTTCAGTTACTTGGTTAAGAAATGTTATATAGCAGTTTGAGTTAAATTATTCCATTCTAGAAAGATGATGGTAAGAACTTGGAAGTTGGAAAGAGGGGCTCGTTAAGACTCAGGAAGTAAATGGACAAGTCTTAGGAAGTTCCTGAGACTTAACAGATTCAAAAAGTTCCTCTCTTCCCCAACAGATATTGTGAGCAGTTTCCACTGACATTAAAATATAAGGGAAGCACCTTAAGCACAATGGTAAATAACTCAAAATAGTGTCAGGAAGTCCCTGAAACTGACAAGTTTCACTAGACCTCTCCTTACAAGATTAAAACAGCTAAGCCACTGAGGGTCACTTTTAGACAAGACAAGCTGAAAGAAGATTCTCAAACAAGTCAAACTGCTAAGGTGTCACCAGCCCAGCTGGAAGAAGCAGAGACCAGCCAAAACTGTGGAAAGAGGTTTAAGACCAAAGTCTTAGGGAAAATAGACTCTAACCTGTTGCACTGCCTGCGGGCTGTGCGGTATGCTCCAGTTGTACAAGATTTCTGAGCTGTTACTTGTGTTGTCATGAGCTCTGCTGATGCAGTATCTTTGAATTGTTTCTGTTGCTATGAGTAAACCTCCATTCAAGCTCCTGAAAATACCCCAATGAAATAATTGATGCACCAAGTTGGACTTTGGTGATATCTTTATGGGCTCTTGATATCTTTATGGGTTCTTTCATGGACTCCCTTTTTGGGGTGATTAGAAATTTGTGGGGAATCTCCCTAGCAGAAGATTTGTCATACAACAAAACACTATATAGCAATACGGACTCCTGGGGAAAAGACTCCCAACCTCTCTAGTGAGCCAGTAGTTTATACAGATTTTTAGGGTTCAGATTTTGTCATTTATTACTCATGCTAAGAGTAAACTATCAGTATTAGAGCTGCCTTTGCATTATTTGTGCTCCTATAAGTAACTTTCTTACCCATACTGTGAGGTTTTAAGTAACTGTGAAGGTTTAAGTGACATTAGCCCCATAGCCTCATAAATTTGAAAGCTTGGTCACTAGTTGATGAAATAGTTTGGGTAGGATTGGGAGGTGTGTGTCACTGGAGGTGGGCTTTGAGGTTTTAAAAGCCTATACCTGGCTCAGTTACTCCCTGTCTGCCTCTATCTTGTGGATAAATGTTAGCTTCCAGTCACAATTCATCATTACGCCTGCTACCTGGCAACCTACCTGTTTGAATGTTCTCAAGATCCCTGCTATGATGAGCATGTATTAACTCTCAAAAAGTTCAAGAAGACACCCAATTAAATGCCTTCTTCTAAAAGTTGCCTTGATCATGCTGCCTCTTCACAACAATAGAATAGAAACTAAGGTGATAAAATAAACTCATTGGTTCACCAAATTGAACTTTGGTAGTATTGTTACTTTGATCTGTCTTTCATTCTCTCTCTGCAGCGAGTAGAACTCTGTTTGTCTTTGCAGAGATAGTGTCACGTAATATGAGCATACCAGCTTCATTTTCAGAAGAGGAGGTCACAGGTCTCTACTTATTATTTTGTCTTTATATTTTTCACTTATTATAAAAGCTCATTCATAAACTTGAGGGTAAAATAGATTACGCAATTTTTCAAAAAAAATACTGTACTCTTATTAGTATATAAGTTAAATGTAAACACAAAAAATTAACTCTTTGAGCCAGTTATTTATTGTCAAGGAGATATAAATTGAATCATCTAGGGAAATGGAACACCAATTGTTAAATGGCCTTCATCGTATTGGACATGTCTGAGATGGTATTTTTGGGATTAATGCTTAATGCGGGGGGACCCAGCTCACTTCATTAAAAAAAAAAAACAGGTTGAGTAAGACATAAAGTGCAAGATAGTAAACAGCATTATTCTATGGTCTCTGTTTAAGTTCCAGGGCCTTGCCTTGAGCATAATGGCTTTTAACCTGAAATCCTAATAAACCTTTTCCTCTCCACGTTGGTTTTGGTCAATGTTGTATCACAGCAACAGAAAACAAATGAGTACATTCTCCTCTATACTAAATGCTAGCCAAAAGGTGATTAAAGTTGTTAACTTTTAATATTCATACTCCCTAAGGAGGCGTTTTGGTGTTGTGTTTGTTTATTTGGTAAATTAGTTGTTTTATTTATGTTATATCCTGACCATAGTTTCCCTCTCCTTCCTTTTCTCCCAGTCCCTCCTCTTCCTCCTCCTCCTCCTCCTCCTCCTCCTCC
>NW_022196913.1:89461665-89486372 GCF_008632895.1 Mastomys coucha
CCTCCTCCTCTTCCTCCTCCTCCTCCTCCTCCTTCTCTTCTTCCTCCACATTCAGCACCCCCCCAACTATTTCTATCTCTCTTTCTCTCCAGAAAAGGAGTGGCCAAAAAGAGGCATTTTGATGAGAAATTGCAGGTCTTTCCAAGGCCAGGGGTTGGAAATTTGCCTTCTTCATTGGGATATCACATCTCTTCATTTGAAAACTTCTTGTTCCTTCCTGACTTCTCACAATGGTCATTACTCACTCCAGCCTTTCCTTTAACCCAATCCTTTCCATGTCTTTGTATGCATATGAAATCCTGGCAAATCCTGATGATGTATGTTTATTTTCTATCAAAAAGCACAGAAGGAAAATGTGTCCAATGTCTTTGATACATCCAGATCAAAAATTGTTGGCATTCTAATATACCCAGAGATGTGGAGAGATAGACAGATGCAGAAATCACAGAGATGGGATCTGGGAATCAGAAACACATAACTTGTGCTTTAGGTCATTTAGAAAGATTTTAGGATTATGAATAGATGGTGGACAGATGTGCCTAGTTCTGAGATTTGAAAATAAACCTTTGAAACATCTGATGAGAGTTCAGGAAATGCACATCCATCTTTGTGCAAACTGATTTGAAGAAAATGCTTTCTTTCTTTGTTTTTCCTCAAGGCTGAGGAGATGAGGGAATGGAAAATTACTTATTAAGTACTTTTGCATAAAAGTATTGCACACAATACACATGTATATGTTGTCACTAATAAAATGAAACATAGTCACTTTCCCTGAAATTTAGCTCTCTGTCATTGCCTAATTCAAGACCACCCTAGATTTAATAAGACTATGAGTGATGTTGCCCCTCCACCCACTTGTATGAAATATATTTGCTAGACTGAATGGAAAGACTGGTCTTTCTTTAGTGGGAAGCAGCCTTCACTCCTATAGTGACCATCAAAAACCAGACCAAGAAAATAAACACACCAAGGCATAGGACAGCTTCTGTAATTTCCAGTTTTGTGCAAATCCAGAAAGTTATACTTGGGATTTTGCACACAAACAACTATCTCAGTACTGAATTTGCCCAACTATGGTCACATAGACTAACCCTGTAAAAAGAAAGTACCAAGTCTCCATGCTACATTTGTAAGCCTTTAGTCACATGAGATTGGATTTATCTTTGAGGCTCAATTGTTCTATTATCAAACATTCTGTTCTATCTGTTACAAGGTCACTGTGAACATCTCATAAAGTGATGAATAAGATAATGCTCTAAGAGCTGAGAAAAAAAAATCTACAAAATATAGAATCTTAGCCAGCAGTCCAGGGAACCAGCAATGTTCCAAAAGATTAAGATCTCAACTTTGCATCTTGATGAAAAACATTACTTCCAGGAAGCAATGCCCTCCTCCTAACACCTCTCCAGGGGGCAAATGCCTTCTACTTAATCATCAACATCACCACTTTCTCCTCTGAGAGCCATATCAGATGATGAATCACACTAGAAAAGATTTAGCCTCACCCCTTGCTACACTGGGAAAGTCTGAGCTGGTCACAGCATTTGTCCAGAGCCAAAACCAAAAATCAAGGTCTACAGAAAAATTAATATTCTCAATGTTTATTTCCCTTCTTTCTGTCTATCTCTCTTTCTTTGTAGGTGTGTGTGTGTGTGTGTGTGTGTGTGTATCTAGTAAGTAAGTATAGTGTGTATATATGATCATGAGTGTGCACACATGTATAAGCTGGAATGTGCAGAGGTTTATGTTCTGTATCTTTCTTAAATTTTCTCTACCTTATTATTTAGGGTGGGGAGTTCAATGAATCCAGAATTCACTATCTTAGCTAGTCTTGCTGTTTAGCAAACCCACACTGCTGGGGTTTCAGACAATGCTGCTATACTCAACTTTCTACAAAGATACTGGGATAAAAACCATTTCTTTTCTCTCTGCCCAATCTCCCCAGCCCCCAATAATATATGTTTTCTTCCTTTATTTTCACTCCAAAGTTGTTCATCCTATTTTGTCTTCTCAATGTGTTCTCTCTACTTCTGAGTACAGATGAATAACTATCATTTGTTTGCTCATTCCCAAACAGTTGTTGGGACCAGACACATGTTACATACTGAGTTATGCTTGGAGTTAATGGTGCATAAGATGGACGAGACTTTGGGCCTCAAATATAGAAACAATAGTCAATTGTGAGCAACTAAAAGTGACAACCAGAAAGTCCACAAGTCTATGTACATACTCAGACACGGGAAAGCTAATATTTGAAACATTCACATCCTGTGGCTCATCTTCTCATTCCAGTGCTATCCCTGAGAGCTCCACTCCAGTTTTAGGATAGTGATGTATGTTATTCAAATGTAGAAAGATCTAAGTCATGAGGAGATGACTAGGACTTACCTATCTTACTCCAGCTTTACCTTCTTTATGTTATAACATCCATGGCCACATCCTCACTTTATCTGTGCCAAATCTCTCATCTTTATCCTCTGAAACTTCTTTTAGCCCAGTCTCACCTATTTATTGGCCATAAAAATTTAGCATAGTAAACCACATGTGTATTATCACTTGACTTATTTTTTCAGTGCCTGTTGGTTGTAAGCCTCTATTGAAATGGCGTAATTACGCCTCATATTGTTAGAGTAGAAAATTAGGATTGAAAATGGAAAATATTTAAGGTATGTGTCCACAATCTGTTACTATCATTTCCCTGCTATACCTTCTGGCATGAATCACTTCTCCTGACCTGTCCTGGGATTCTCTAAGCAAGTGCATTGCTAATTGGATTCATGTTTGCTTCTCAAAATTCACTTTGGAGTATTGCTTTTAATTAGTTTAAAATTTGCTAGGAATATTTTAACTGTCTTTAAATATGCATAATAGAACTATACATGTTTTTAAAATGTTTCTGATATCTACTATACACAAATTGGTGCAGCCCGATAAGCATATCTTTCTGAAAATCTCAAAGGAATAATGCTTCTAGCATCTTGCTAACAGTCTAAACGCTGCTACAGTTTGCAGCTGGCTACAGGTAAGTTAGAAATTGCTCAGTTGTGCAGAAATAAAGTGTATGAATATATTGGATTCTGAAGCTTAGTTGAATGTCATTTATGGCATTTATTTTAAATATATACATATATATATTATTGCAACTATTAAAAGTAAACTTCCTTTTAGTACTTGATAATTATGAATTTTGAATTTGCATAAGAAAAATGATTTCACGCACTGAAGCTGTATCATAAGATTTTTACTTTGGAAAAAGATTCCTCTGCTAACTATGGCTAAAAACTGTTGATGTAAGCTCTTGTCCCGCTCCATTTCCCATGCACATTTGTGATATCTTAGCAGTATTGGAAGCTTCATCATATAAGTATAAACATTCAAATAGGAAGAGCTGCTGTTGCAAATGGCATGGCACATTTCTATCTCTCAAGGTTTTACTCAGAGACAACAATAATTTTACTTCTCAGGTTGACTTTGATTTACTATGGCCAGCCTTCTACCTCAGAATTATGTATATCAAAATATACACAATTCTGTACATATTTATGTACATATATGTATGATACAATTATATAGAAAGTAGATATATATTTATGTGTAATTTTCATTTATGATTTATGATGTTTCATTCTTTCATATATACATGTATTTATATATTCCCATATGTATATATACATGTATGGAATTAGCATTGATACCATGTACACATGTGCATGCCTTGCTGGTTGACATTATAGAAGAACACATATCAATAATATAATATTCTCTGAATATGAAAACATCACTCATTTCAGACTTACTTGTTACAACCTAGATGTCTGTTTTGCATAAATTATGGAAAAATCATATTATCATGCAATTTGAAAGACAGGCACTACCCCTAGCAATAAGAAAACATAAAAACGGTATAGGAAGATAAACCACTATATTTTTATGTGAAATCATAGAATACTAATATTTTACATTAAGTAGAGAAAGGTGGAATGATAAAAGATGGACAAGATACTGATTGATATCAATCATTTTCAAAGCTAATTAAAATAAGAATATAACTTGATGCACAATTTTTCCAGATAATACATTGTTCCAGAAAGTTAGGGTTCCCCATCCTTCTACTCTTTTTTATCCTACCCTCTAAATCTGTGGTTACATAGTGTTTAGTGCTAAGATCCATTGCTTCCATTAAATTTACTCTCTGAATAACTTAAAAGTTAACTGACCCTCATAAGCAAAACATAGTCTGTAATAATGTCTCTAAGATTCATGGTGGGTATTTTGTTGTTGCTGCTGCAATTGTACTCTTTTCATGTTAACTCAAATGAGTGGCCATGCATTTGCATTGACTTTTTTGTCTTTGATTACCAAGTCACTTCCTGTCACTACAGTGACTCTTGAAGGGAGGGTTACTCTTCCTACTGTGTATGAAGCCATTTGGACACTGCTTAGATTTGTTAGTGTCATTTTCACGTTACATTTTGAGGTTCTTCCTGTTTTTAAATTTCTATATAGGTACAAATTCGAAAAGAGTGACACATCCTGCCATTAGGACTATATCTCTCTTATTTTGTCATATTGACAAAAGCCCTGCTAGTAATAGATGTTAATCTATCAAGAAAGATTATTATTCCCAGAAGAAGCAAGACTCATACTTCAAAAGGTCTTCTCTTTAAATCCATTCACAATGATGCCAGCACATAAATATGGTTTTGAGTTGTCCAGTTGTTAGAGCATATATGTTTCTATGAATTTTTTCTTTCTTTTCCTAAGTGTCTTTTTATGTTGGATTTTAGAGACAAATTTTGCCATCTAACCCTGGCTGGCCTTTAGCTCATGATAATCATCCCGCCTCAACCTCTCAAGTCTATGGGTTAGAAGCATGAGCCATATGCTTGGCTATACTTTCTGTGGCAATGGCAATTAAATCCATGGGACCTGTGCATGCTAGATCAAGTGTTCTACCATAAAGCTGCATTGTCTTAACTTATGTATTCATTTCTAAAAGTATTGCTTACAAATGGCAATGGAGATTTATAAAATGTCTTTTACCCTTGGTACATGATGAAGCAGGATGTGTTTTTGTTTATTGTACTGACTCATCAGCCGAAAAGGATTTTTTCCAGTTCAGCTTTGAGCAATCGATCTAAATTCCTACCTGCAATTGGATCAGCAGCTACTACAGAGCATGTTGCCACTGTCTAGTGGAAGCCATTTGGATAGGCCACCTGAGGCAGGTACTCATTTTATTTGGCCAAAATAAGGATTAAAGAAACACTTAAATAAAATATTTTTTTAAGTTAATGGAATTTGCCTGGCTTTCACTGAAAAAAAGATTTTAGGAGACAAAGATAGCAGCCAAAACCAACATCCAAATTTTAAAAACCAATTATATTTAAGTGCTGTGTCTTAGATATAATTGACATGAGTCAATTTTTTTTTGTTGTTGTTGAGTACCTAGGAACATTGCAGCAATTTATTTTCCCTGGCTCTCACAGTATAGGAGACATTAGCATAGTCAATAGAACACACCTTTGTAGTGATAACTTGGTAGTCATAAATGTTAATGAGAAAAAATTCTAGAGAGTCGTCTCATGTAGTGTTGTTGAATAATTATTTGTAGTGTATCAAAAATAGTATAAGCAAAGCTGTACTAACTAACCATACACCACACCATGTCTTTGTTCTATATTGGACTAGTTATGTTAAATAGCCTACCTTTATTAAACCAATTAACATAAAGGTATTCAAATGATATCATAATGGTTTAGTTCCTTTTAGGTAGTTAGAATCCTACTGAACAATAAATACAGAGTAGTTGCAATATTATTGTATTATATTGATTACTACGGGCATTTTTCTCCTACAGGATGAATACATTTAAATAATTGAAAATTTAGAATTCACTTCAATTCACTTAGCAGAGACTCAGAGATGAGACGATTTTGATGAATAGTTGGGATGCATATATAAATAAATTAGGGGAAGTAAGGATGAAGTTATAAACTGGGCTTTACTTTAATAATTTGTACTTTATCGCAGGCATTTGCTCTTACAAATAAAGTAGTTTATATGATCCTAGTACTGGCCAGATACTCAGATATTAAATATTACCTTTGTCATCATTGTTAAAGGTATATTATTGCACATCTATATTTAAGAAAAAACAGGCAGTATCTTAAAGCTCCTTTAAAAACTATTCAGTCTGTGATTCTATGAGCTAAATGTTAAGGTTACAGTACCCAGAATGCCATGCAGCTTTTATACCACACAGCATTAAGTGAGTTGAAAGCATTGAACACATGACCTTGGTTTTAGAAAAGCAATAAATGGTACTGGCTCTAAGCTATCTAAGTCCTTCAACATGTGGTCTGGCGTACCATGTTCATGTGTAAGACTTGTTCTCTTTGGGTGCAAAAGTTTCCCAGAATACTTGGGCAAGTGTTCCACATATATTTATCACACATGCTGCGAATCATCCCCCAGCTAATCTCATCGCTCCATGTGTAGTTCTTTCAGGTGAAGAAACTTTAGTTGACTACAATTTCCTACTAATCAATATTGATACAAAACAGTCTAATGATGTAATAGCAGTTTGTTAAGGAAATCAATCAAGAAACCAGGATGGGCAATGTACTCCCTGAGTGACAAGCAATTCTGACAGGAGGGTATTTCCGTGTTTAACAATCCATCTCTGCCTCACTCAGGAAGTTGATCTCCCTGTTGAAGGTGTTGCTGAAATATTGAGTGAAAAACCGTCCAGATGAAAAATGATCCCTCCCTATAGTAAGAAATATAGAAACTAGGATCAAACATTCATGATGAGACCAAACTCTGTTCACTACCACAGTGTCTAACATAAATGTCTCCATTCAAAATGATTTTAGAAATAAAACTGAAATTGCTCATAGATTCTTTGAGAATATTTGAGCCTTATTTTTTTTTAAAAAAAAAAAAAAGGTCCCATGAAAGGAAATGGGAAAATACCATTCCAATATCAATATATGAGCCCTAAGAGGACAATTCAACTGAAGAAATATTATGTGGGAGAATTGACTGTCCTTGTTAAATTAAAACCTGCTTGAATTCAGAAATGATTATTCAAAGAATGAGGGAGTTAAAATGCTAGCCATATATTAAAAAATGCAAACCAAAAAACCCACATCAGGATTATTTTAGTATGTTCATATTTTGTTATTGGTACTGTATTTCTTCTGATATTGAAACAAGGTATTTTCTGAGCATGTAATAAAGTTTTATGCAGTGTGTTTCATATGTACTATGTATGACTTCTGTGAGTGAACAAACCAGCAAAATCACAAGTCAGGTAAAAAAATGTTCTGTGCAAAGAAATTACTACCTCTGGGCTGGGAATGAGAAGCAACTTACTTTGTAACTATTGGAAAGATTTGGATTTTTAAGAAATCACTTTTTTTTTCCTTTTATTGACTAAAATGACATTTTGTAAATATTTTTAAAAATTCCTGTAAAGCTGCTGGGAAAAACATTTGACTCCTAGTGAAGTAAAACATATAGCTAAGACATGTTCCTTAATTAAACTAGGGTTCATGTGTTCTTTTACACATTTCCTCTTTCCATTGCTAAATGAATTCTTTAAAAAAAAAAAAAAAGCTTTGTCTCTGCATATAAAAGATTTGTCAAGAAAGGCAACCACCATGAACAATACAGGGACACAATGTTCTTAAAGGCCAGAAGAGTTCAGATGAGACTTTAAAACATGCAAAGAAATCTACAGCTCAAATTAAAACCTCAGTCTGTTGAACTGAATAAAGTGGTTTGCTTGTAAATCATGGTAGATTCAGCAAGAGTCCCCTAGATTCTCACCTCATCTCTTCATCCCCTCTAATTGCTCCCCTGGTTTTCTTTGATAGCAGGACATACAGCTGAGTTTATTGCTGCTTTGGGCATGAGTTGAACCAGGAAATTGGGGGTTGAAACTGTCCTAGCTGTTTGCTACCTATTCAAACAAAACCTTTGAAACATCCTTCCTATCTGGCTCTTGGCTTACATACCTATTCCAGGCCAGCAGACCTGCTGGCTCATTTCTCTAATTCACATTATAGCACTCCTCAGCCTTCCTGCTTGCCCTTAAAGTGATCTCTAGGTTATTTGCTCTGACTCCATTTTCTCACCATGCTTGATAGGACATGCACAGATGATATCAATGGACTTATTGAAACCTTTGCTGGTGCTACCCAATTCTCTTTACCACAGAAGTACTGTACGCAACTTGAAGCTAAAACAAATTACCCTGTCAGTATATAGACTCTGAAGAGTCTAAGAAGGAAATCTGGGGTAAAATTAAGTTTCTGCTTTTGTGTTATATAGAAAGAGATAAGAAAGCCTTGCCTCCCGTTGGGTGTAGAAATAATAGAAAATTCTATTTCTCCACCTATTGTTCTCCAATCTTTTATCTCTTTGCCTTAGATCTCTTTGCCTCTCAAGATGAGCAGCAAGCATCGACCAGCAGTCTGGTGTTTGAGTGAGGACCTGAGACAGCCATCACTCTGACTTTAAGCTACTTTGGCCAGGGAATTGGTTACATGGTGAATGATTCCTCTCTTACTGTGTGGATAGACTTCTAAACTATCTCCCCTATCAAATGTAGACACTTCTAATTGGCTCCAACTGCAGAACAGGTAAATAAATAGAACTCATAAGCACCTCTATGCCCTTGACCCAGATTTATCAACTGTGTTTTTAATTAGTTCTTGCCATTTTGTGAGTGTGTATGTGTGTGTGTGTGTGTGTGTAGGTGTGTGTAACTCATTTGAATAGATTAAAGTCATCATGAAGCTCTAGAGACCCCATAAAGATGTCACTAAATAACAAGTACACACTTGTGAGCACATACTAAAGTACCAAAAGCATTTTACAAAAACAATACATATTTATTCCATCTTTAAATTTTCTCAACTGTTCTTTTCCTGATTCATGATCCTCTGCATATTTGTTATGGTTATGGATAATGGTGATCCTGTGGGACACATCACAGTGACAGCAGGGGCTGTCTCTGACTCTTTTGCCTGCTTTTTGGACCCCTTTCCTTCTACTGAGTTGCCTTTTCCAGCCTTGATATGAGAATTTGTGCCTAGTTTTATTGTATCTTGTTCTATCCACTCTTGGAAGCTTGCTCTTTTCTGAAGGTAAATGAAAGACCAGTGGATCTGGGAGAGAGAGAGAGATAGAGAGAGAAGGTAAGTGGGGGAGGAACTGGAAGGAATGGGGGATGTGACATATGAGAGAATGATAAACAAATAATGAACACATAAACACATATAGATTTTTAATTGTTATGCCTTTATTGTCATTTATCTTTCATGACATGATTTTTTTCAAGAATCTGAAAAGGATATCAAGTAAAACAATTCATCTAATTATTTTCATTGAATTGGATAAAATATTTTCCTGGAGGTAGAATGTCCTGTACTTCCCATTATGTTGTCTCACAAGTATAGACTGCCAATAATTTCATGTTTTATGGGATATTAACTTTGGTCGCTCTGGTGGGGCTGTGTTTAGCAAATCTTTCCATAGTAAAATGCTTTCCCCCCTTTGTAATTAGTAAGTGGACTGACACTATGAGGATTCATGAATATTGTTCACTATAAACTACACGCTCACTGATTGCAATATGCATTGATGATTATTATCTTGGGTAATTATTATATTAAGAAAAGCACTTTCCAATTATATCACCCTTTCTATACTCATAAGCTGATATTCTTTGGTTAAATATTGTTCTCTATTTTTCCAAAATATGATGTTGGACACAAGAATCCTCTTCAATTCAATAAGCTTTATAATTCAATGTATATGAAAGGCATTATAGAAAAGTCTTTTATTATGATGACAAATTCTGAATATATATGGATTCACTTTTTAAGTCAGTGTTCGTTTGGAACCACCAATGCAGACTCGTGAAATATGTGTTCCCTACTTTCATCATTGCAAGCTTTTCAAAACCGACATGAAGAGAAATGAGGTCTCTGTTTCTTGGAACTCAGTTAACTCATCAGATGGCCAGTTGGATATCGGAATTTTCACTTACAGAGAAAGCAGAGCTAAGTGTAGAGTTTGGCAATTTAGACCATGACAGTTCTTCTGCATTTTTTGGGGGAAAACAAAAAGTGTTCCATATTGAGAAGATGAGTTCTTTGGAAAGATAAAATAAGAAATTGATTAGCTAAAATAAAGACAGGGGGAAAATTCTAAAAAGCCAGCCAACACACTAATCAATGCAACCCAGAAGCCATCACGACACATAATTGACTTGTCTAGGTTTGTGGAAGGGCTGCTGGTGAGCAGTGCATTTTTAATAAGGAAACCAGATGTGACATACATTTTATCCAATTTTTCTTTCGTGTTCTTGGCCTGCTACAATTCCATAGGTCCAATGCCAAGCTCCTATATCAACACAGCAGTGTTCTCCCACCAATTGTAACTAACCCTTAAAAGTGTAAAAGGGTAAAAAGGATTATTTAATGTTAATTGCATACTTCAGTAAAATTTCACAAAAACTTTTAGAGTTCAATTTATATCCTAAAGAATTTTTAGTTTGCTTAAAATGATCACAGTTTTAAAAGGATGTTCCTGGCTATTGCCATTTTCACTTCGATTTTCATTTCCCAGAAATTGTTTTAGCTTTTTCTCACTGTGGAATCATATTTAAATGATGTACACAATGTTTTTCTTAAAAAAAAATAGTACTAAGAATAAAGGACAAAGAGATTAACAAGGAAAGAATAGAATAGAATAAAAAGAGAGATAGTAGAAGAAGGAGAGAAAAAAGATAGAGGGGAAGGAAAACTCGAATCTTAGTGAAATCAAGTTAAGGTTAAAAGAACATAAATGTCTTACATGATTGGTTATTAATCAATTCAAATAGCATGTTTTACTGCACACGTACAAAGACAAAAACTACTTCCCTTCCTTTCTTTCATCTTTTCTTTCTTTCTGCTTCCACATTGGAGAACTAGTACAGTACACACACACAGACACACACACACACACACACACACACACACACACACACACACACACATAATAAAGAATGAGAAAATGGAGATTTTAAATGTGCCGTAGGCAAACAGGACCAATAAGAGTTCTCTATGCAGTATCAAACATGTAGAGAGTATTAAAACTAACTTAATTACAAATCACTAAGTCAAAAGAATAATTAACTTGATAACAATGAAAACTTTTAATTTTCTGGATGCATCCAGCACTTTATACAGTTATCTCATTTAATCTCCACAACAGCTGTATAAAATAGATGCTCCACCAATTTCATAACTTAGAATGCCTCTATTTGCCAGATTTTCTAGATGATGTATTTGAGGCTTACAGAATACTCTGAGGAGTATTTTCCTTGGGAGTATCTGAACTCAGCTGCCTCCACTAACTTGGAAGTACATGTCGGTGGCTGGTTAACAGGATTCCATCTAGAGACAGTGTCAAGGAAAGAAACTTCACAGTGTACACTGCCCATCTGCAAGATTAGATATGCATGCCCACTTGTGTGCTCAGCTGGCTTCCTAAGACAATGCATGCTACTGTCCTGAAATGAAACACCAACTTTAAAATTGCCTTCTATATGTGTATTTTATAAATAATCCTAATATACCTTAGACGAAGGCAAAGGGCATAGAATATAGTTCAAATACAGTTGTTAGGATGTACTTCTGTGATCAGTTCGTTTTTGGAGATGCTTTGACAGGGTACATTCTCATTAGTAGCTTGTTTCCTGGGCTCTGACTGCAGTGTCCTTGTTTAAACAAATAGCAATGAATGCCATGCATTCAGAGAAATGTTTGCACTGAATTAGGGTTTAGGATTGTTCTTTGCATTGGTCTCATTCCAGGAAGTAACTGACTCGTTTTATAATGGAACCATCCTAAAAGGATAAATCAGGGTGACCCACTTGGAGTCTTTTAAAACAATGGCTACATCTGCATTTCTAAAAAATAAAAAAAAAAAAAAAAAAAAAAAGACTAGGAACTTCCTAAATTAGAACCATGCCCAGAAACAAAAATACCCTCCTCAGGAAAGAGAGAGAGAGAGAGAGAGACAGAGAGACAGAGAGACAGAGAGACAGAGAGACAGAGAGACAGAGAGACAGGGAGACAGAGAGACAGAGACAGAGACAGAGAGACAGAAAGACAGAGAGAGACAGAGACTGAGACAGAGACAGAGACTGAGACAGAGAGATGAGGAGGGAGGGAGGTAGGGAGGGAGGGAGAGAGAGAAAGAAAAGAATTTAAGAGAGTCAGACTGCAAACCCTTCAGCTCCTTGGGTCTTTTCTCTAGCTCCTTCATTGGGGAGCCTGTACTCAGACCAATGGTTGGCTGTGAGCCTCTACTTCTGTATTAGGTACTGTCAGAGCCTCTCAGGAGACAGCTATCTCAGGCTCCTGTCATCCAACAATTGTTGGCATCCACAATAGTGTCTAGATTTGATGACTGAATATGGGTAGGATTCCCAGTTGGAGCAGTCTCTGATTGTCATTCCTTTAGTCTCTGCTCCAAAGTTAGCCTCTACAACTCCTTCCATGGGTATTTTGTTCTCCCTTTTAAGAAGGAACGAAGTATTATCATTTTGGGCTTCCTTCTTGAATTTCTTATGGTTTGTGGTTTGTACTTTGTGTGTTTTGAACTTCTAGGCTAATATCCACTTATCAGAGAATGCATACCATGTGTGTTCTTTTGTGACTTGGTTACCTCACTCTGGATGACATTCTCCAGGTCCATCCATTTCGCCAAGAATTTCATAAATTCATTGTTTTTAATAGTTGAGTAGTACTCCATTGTGTAGATGTATCACATTTTCTGTATCCATTCCTCTGTTGATGGACATCTGGATTGTTTCCAGTTTCTGGCTATTATAAATAAGGCTGCTATTCTTAGTGGAGCATGTGTCCTAAGCATGAACAACAATATAAACTAACTAGTACTCTCAGAGCTCCCAGGGACTAAACTCCAACCAAAGAGTACACATGGGGGGACTCATAACTCCAGCAGCATGTATATAGCAGAGGATGGCCAAATCGGTCATCAATGGGAGGAGAGGACCTTGGCCCTGTGAAGGTTCTATGCCCCAGTGTAGGGGAATGCCAAGGCCATGAAGTAGGAGAGGGTGGGGTAGTGAGCAGGGGAAGGGGGGAGGGAACAGGGGATTGTTTTAGTTTTTCGAGTTTTTTTATTTTTATTTTTTTCTTATTTTATATTATTTTTCTTTTTTCTTTTGGGGGAGGACCTGGGAAAGGAGATATTGTAAATAAAGAAAACATCTAATTAAAAAAAAAAGAGAGAGAGAGAGAGAGAGTCAGACTGGAGACCAGGGAGGTATTTCAGTACCCTGTCACATCAAGCTGATCATAACTGGCTCTAACTGGCACTCCCTCCAGCCCCATCTTTCATTCACGTGTAGGCAAAGCTACTCATTTCTCCCAAGTTTCCTTGAGAATCTCTTACTGTTTTATCATAGCAGCTCAACCGAATTCCCATTTACTTCTTCCTACCAATATGGATGACTTCAGATGGAATTGCTGCTGGCAGAATTACGATGGATATAGTAGTCTTAGGAAAATTAGACTAGCATCTGACTTGGCATTTTATGCTATTGTAATGTCTCCAAGTATTTTCAGAGAATTCCATATCATTGCCCCCAAGAGAAAGAGGGTACTTAAGATGCAGAACAGGATGGCTTCCCTGAAATCTAAAGCTTGTCACTGTTAGACCAAATTTAAAAAACAAATTTAGTATCTTCGGAATTTGTTGTATCGAGGTTGCAATACATTTTCCTCTACAGGGCAATACCAGTGTTGATTGTGTCCATAACATGAAGTGGAAATCTGAACTCTGCTCCCTTTTCAGAGCATGGCTATCGAGTGGCCCCTGCATAAGTCCACGTATTTGGAAAGGAACCATGAGCTATTTGAACTCAGAGCTCCTGGACAGGGTTTTAACAACCAGAAGGCTTGTGTGGCGGAGAGGACTGCTGTGAAGGATGCTTTCTGATGATTCTTTGTCTGCGCCAAGACGGGAAGCTAAATCACAGCCTTTTGGGGCACACTCTATCAGGCATTACAGTAATCATTGCTCCATCTACCTCCTGCTAAACACCCGCTGTGTGCTATGTAGATGACAGAGCCAACTACATTTATTTCAATGGAGGTATACAGTTACTCCATTTTTTGAAAGGAGAAGAATAACTTAACCAAAACTGCAGCCTCTGTAAGTTAGGAAAATGATTTCAAATATAGTTACCTGAAAAAGTTAGTATCCTTTTTAGTATACTAATCCATCACCTGACTTATTGGGGGGAGGGGTTGAACTTTCTGTTCACTAAACAGACTTTATGAAGATGCTTCCTTCTGGATATGACATGGCCTTCTTACTCTTGAACTCATAGCAGATGAATTTACTCTCACAAGTCCTGCACAGAATTGCAATTATCAGGGATCCATAAAGGATTAGGGTGCAACTCATGCAGCTCCACCTGAAGGGATAATCTCTTCGGTACTGTGGGGAAGAGTCATCTGTCAATTAAAAGGTTGTTGGCCTATTAGCAACAAGCAGGAAGTAGAATGTGGGAGTTCCGGTAGAGAAAGGAGAATTCTGAGAGATAGTCAGGAAAAGAAAGATTTGTCACCCAGACTAGAAGGAAGTTGGTTCATTGTATGAAACTTAACTTAAGAACAGGTAACAAGCCATGTGGCAAACAAAGAATAGTGTAAAGGGGGGTTGTGAGCTAGTCAGGGAATAAGCCTAACTTATGGCCTATATTTTTAAATAAATGATAAGCCTCCAAGTCATCACTCAGGAACTGGGGTGATAGGGAAAAGGACAAGGTAACACCCACTCCTTGCTCAAGAACTATAAATAGATTCTGGTTACTAGGAAAGGACAAATCATTTGCTTCGTGTAACCACTGATAAGTTTTCCTCACATATACTCTTATAAGCAATGCTAGTTAAACTTATTGGTTCAGAGAGAGGGGGGCCCGGAGAGGGAGGAGGAGAGGGAGAGGAGGGGAGAGAGGGAAGAGGGATGTGTGGGAAGATGAGGTGAGGAAGGAAGAAGAGAGGAAAAGAAGGAATAACAACAGAGATGAATGTAGGAGGGGAATTGTATAGGAAAGAAAGATAAGTAGAAATGGATGGGATGAGAACAGGGACTGGGGAATAAATTCAATCAAATCACTATATATCTATATATCTATATCTATCTATATATACATATATGAATATTAAAATGTCAGAATAAAACCTATTGCTATGTATAATCAGTATATACTAATTAAATATATACTTTTCAGAAGCCTGACCAGTTGTTGAGACAGCAGCAGAAGGTGCAAGAAGAGAATACTTAGGACATCACCTGGCCAGTCAAGAGTTACCTGTGATATATGAAGGGGTACTCTGTGTTCACAGACTAGCAGCCAGAGAAGGATATGTGCTACTGGTCAATTTATAACTGTCTCCTTAGAAAATTCTCCCCTATGTCAGGAAGAATTGCAGATGTCCTGGAGAAAATTTTATTCTTTATCCATACAAACTGTAAGGCTCTTTAAAAACAAACAAACAAAACAAAAAACCGAATTCACTGTATTTACTTAAATAAAGGTATTTAGGAAGGAACTTGATCCATTCTAAATGTTAAAAAAGGCTTGGATTAATAATTTTATCTCTTTCAAATACAAGGGAAATCAAAATAGTTTTATGACTCATAGCTTTTATGTCACTCAATACTCCTACTAGAAAAACTCCCATTAGGACTCTCCATTAGAAAGTCCCAATGTAAAAAGGTTCATATTTATCTGGAACATTCAAAGTATTCTAAGTGCTCTTTTGTTTTATTTTGCTTGTTTGCTTGTTGGTTTTTCAAGACAGGGTTTCTCTCAAGCTGTGACTGTTCCACAAGTCAATCTAAAGTCTAGGCTGATCTCAAACTCAGAGGTCTACATTCTTCTGCCTCCTGGGTACTGTGATTACAGCTGTGTGTATCACATCTGGCTCATGTAGCTTTGATACTTGCTGCTGCTAATTGCCCAATGTTAGGTACCTAATAGCAGCAAAAGCAGAACAAAATCTCTAGTGGCCGGATTGCAATGGAGTTTTTTCCACTTCCTGCCTTTAGTTTGTTGAAGAGCTGAAGGGCAAAGGTTGCCTCTGATGATTGGCATGCTCTATGAATTTATGAGTTCAGTTCATCTTTTCATGCTTAGTGAATTCAATATTTTAATGCTGATATAATGATAAAGTAATGGTATTGGTTGTTTCAAAATTCAATAAGGGATTACCAGGACATGTAAATGAAAGTAGGGAACTGTGAGGCAAATGAGTTAGAAATGTTGAAGCACACTTCATAGCTACTTGTTATTGATTTCCTTTTCTATATGATGGCAGTTTCCATTTGACTAGGCTGATAGTTGTCCAACTTAGTCATAATGAGAACTGTTAGGTAAGATGTGTTAAGCGCATGGGTTGAATGTGAACTGAGCTATATTTTAATAAAGATGATTTAAAAGGGAGTGACAATAGATACAAAATATAAGAATTTCAAAAAATATTGCCCAAAAGATTAGTTACATCATATAATCGTGCTATCCTAATGACACTATTGATCTGAATAGACCATTGAGGTCTATCACATGGTCTTTAGTTAATGCCCCTAGAAGCCATCTGGCTGTCACTGTTCACACAGAGAAAGGTCAGATTCTGATGCCCTGTGTCCTTTGGCACTCACTCTTGGCACTGTTGACATTTTCATTCCATGGCAGGGACTTAGCTGTATCTTGGAAAAATGACCTGTTTTCCAGAGAACACGCCATGCAGTCTGGAAAGACCACACCACCAACTGCTCATTGTTTTTCCTAAGAAGTGCTCAGTGCTAATCTATCATTTTAGCTTCCAAAACAAAAGAGAGAGAAAGAGAGGTAAACATTAGCAACATAGCTTTTTATTAGTCTCAGAGGAAAATAATTAAATTATTTAATACCAATTTGAAGATTTTTTGTTTGTTTTAAATTAATAGCATAAAGATAATTTATATGATTTTTTTTAAAGAAAAGTCTGGCAAGGAATAACAAGGTGTTTAATATTATGCAAGTGTAACATTAGTTCATTTAATCTTCTGAAGCACCCTGGGAAGGTGCTTCAGAAAACAGTGCAGAAAATTGCTGGATGTGCTAGTTTATCACTGAAAGTCTGCCTGCAAAATGCACAACAGGAAAGATGACTGTGATGTACACTGCGGTGAAGAGACACCCTCATGTCAGTATAGGCTCATCCACTATTATAAACATGCTCCTTCAGTGGAGATGCTAGCAGTGGTAAAGGCACATTTAGGGAGTACATGGGACATCACAGTTTTGCTGTGAACCTAAATGTACTCTCAAAACAGTAAAAAATTCAGAGAAAGTGTCACCTAAGCAGAAGAAGGCCCCATGCTTATTTTTCTTAGTTTACAACAGCCTTAGTTTATTTATCTTTTTGTGAAAAGATTGCCTCTTTCAGTCACAGATGTAGGATTTTGTTGGAAGGTCCTCAAATTTTATATTTAAAATTTATATAAAAATCATTTTCTTTCCTTAGCAACTAGCAATGTTGAAAAGAGCCAGCCGTCCTCTGGCTCAGATCCATATTTCCCATTTGAGAACATCAATGTGGGAAGCAATGGCAGCATCTGAGCACATGCAGTTAGACTGCGTTCACAGACTCTCAGGGAAAGGGTCACCTTTCTTTGCCCATGCTGGCCAGTATGAGCTTCATCCATATAGTAAAAGACTACCACCAACACATACACACACACACACACACACACACACACACACACACACACACACACGCACATATACATACCAATCTGGTTCAAATCTGCTCTAAAATGAGTCATTATTTTTAATATGTTATGTGTTACAACTGTACTTTCATACATGTCTAAAAATTACAAATTTTATAGGTGAATCTTATCTTTCCAGAGTGTTCTTTCTAAAGCAGTTCCTCTTTTTGACGATGCTCTTCTCTTGAATGTGTTATGAAATATTGTATGTCCAGAACTACATACATATACAGTGTGATAAAAAGTTGCCTTCCCATGTCCTGTAGAGTTTCCTTTAGCAATCAAGTACAAGAAGTGCCTGACGTAAGCAGCCCTTCACTCTGGGTATTCTATTGTATTTCTGGGTTTCTTTCATTCTTAGTCAGGTTTCAAGTGTTCACTATGATCTTCTCCACCACAGCACATAATGGAGGAAAAGTAGGCTTTTATTTTCCTCCTCTCTGTTTTCTTACCATACTTTTGTGATTACATCATAATTTTAGCTATCATTAGCTTACATTTTGAATGTGCAAGTTGATGTTTTGCTTGCTCTTTCTCTAGAGTTTTTTCATCTATATTAAATATAACTACGTCTAAAACAAGTCTAATAAGTCCTTAAAGTATCAAATTGGAACCAATAAAGACAAATCTGAGGAAATTCTGTAGGTGTGGTTCTTGTCTAACCTACCACCATTATGTTTAATCATGATGTCTGAGGCATCTGGTTGAATTTATATATTAAACATAAATTTTCTAAGTGACACTTTTACTAATACAATATGATTTTACTTTTCTGAACTTCCAGTCTTATTTCATTAGAATGATACAAATAGCTATACTAGAAACTCACAAAAATTTTCATCAGATTTAAGGTTTATGAAACATGTCACCTAAAAGATGTAAAAGTTACATAGCTCTTTCCTTCTTTCTTCCTTCCTTCCTTTCCTTCTTTCTTTCTTTCATTCTTTCTTTCTTTCTTTCTCTGTCTCTCATTCTTTCTTTCTTCCTTTCCTTCTTTCTTTCTGTCTTTTTCTCTTTCTTTCTTCTTTCTTCCTTTCTTTCTTGTCTCTTTGTGCTTGTTATAGCAAAATAAAAAGGCTTAAAAGAATAAAAATGGCTAGAAATGGGATACAGAATTGAAACGGAATATATTAAAAATATACACTTTGAACAAAAAATCACCTTATATTTTGTGCATATGACTACTTTTTGTATTAAATTGTTGAGAGGGCTCAGTGTACTCCAGGATTTGAATAATTCTGTGTTAAAAGTGATTTCCATATTTTCTCATTTAGGTAATATTAATTCAGCTAATAAATTATGTTTATAATTTTACCTACGATCCTGCAAGTGACCTAAATTCAACTGGCCATGACAACAGGCATGTTGAAGAGTCACAAAGTAGAATTGACAAGGAAATAGCTATTGAAAGTACAGAATGGACATTCCAACAGGAAAGTGGTCACTATTGTTGTCATTACTGACTTACTATTAGTGTGGTTTTTATGGTTCCAACTGCCTTCTATAGATGTGTTTTAATGCAGAGTCTTCTCCAAGTCTACTGAACATGTGCTTTGCACACCATACTACAAAAGCAAGACAGTAAAGAAAAGGATATCTATTAGGTGAGAAAGCAACAGCTTCATGCGGCTACAGATTTGCTGCAAATCCTATGAAATCTGTATAAACCTTCTTAGCAATGGCTGTGAGGCACAGACTGCTGATGGATCGAACGTCAGGGTCCAGACTGGATGTAGGACATAAAGGCAAAGGAAGTTTTATATTCTTCATAAAGATGAAGGCTGTGGGAAATGTCAAGTATTATGAAATAGGGGAGGTTTTTTAAAACCCTATCTTATCCATAGCCCTTAAGGGTAGGAACTATAACTATCATAGGCATAATTTTAAAAATGAACTTTGACTGTTCTGTCTCCATAGCAAACCTCATTCTCCTGCATGAAGCAATCACTATGCATTTGTTAGGAGAATATTTCCTATTCAATTCAAACTGTACAATTAAATTACCAACTTCAATCTAAAAATAACCAGCAACATTTCTTCTTTCCTTTTCTGCTCTTCCCCAATTTGCCTTTTCCTCTCTTGTCTTGGTTATGTAACTAGATCTTGACTAAATCTGAGTGAAAAATAAAAAACTCACTCAATCACAGGCTAGCTATATTATAATAATATTTAAAGTAATAAGAGTGCAGTAGTTCAAACAACATAAAGTATTTATTCTTAGTCATTTATCATTATCACAATTCTGCAGACAATGAGACCTACTTTCAAAAATCTGTCTCTTTGGGCTGCCATAGTCCTTTGTGTCCACTCCTGACATCAATACTAAAAGGATCAGACAGGCTGCTCCAATCAGAGCAGATTTAAAGCAATGTAGACGAAACCCTGAAAGGGAAACCAAAGCCTCCACACCCGCCCACCTGTGTTTCGGCTGCAAAGCTTTTGAGAAGAAAATTAACAGAGAAAAAGAGACTGGAAGTGAAATGGAAAATGAAGAGAGCAGTCTATGGAATTAATCCCTGAATCAGAAATGGAATACCCCCTTGACTCTCAGGTCAAAACTCTGCTGCACAGTTAGGTTGTTTCCTGGTGCTGCTTTTTTTTTTTTTTTTTTTTTTTTTTTTTTTTATGAATTGGACTAAGGAAAAAAATCTAAAAAAAGTCAGGCTAGGAAAAACAATCAAAGACTTAGGGATTTTGTCACATCAAGAAAAAAAAAAAAAACCCTGCTGATATCCAGATTATTCCATTGGTACTTCTACCCCTCAGTAGAATCGATTGTTTTAACACGTGAGCTCTGTGAATTCAGTAGACTTTCTAGTCTGCTAGGCTGTAAACCTCTTCAAAATGAATTATAATAAAACAATAGCAAGAAAAAAAGCATTAACATTTCAGCAATGCAATTTCTTGGTCCAGATGGGAAACCACTTGAGCTTAAAATGGACTGTAATGAATAAGAGGGAAAATATAAAACTTTGTGTATACTCAGTTCATAACCAAGATTTCCTGATGTGTGCTTCCTTTTAAAGTTTCCAAATTTTTGGTTTGACTATAAGACATTGCAGTTGAACGGTGGAGACTTCCATTAACCTACATACAAATGCACAGGCTAAATCACAGTGTGAAGTTATTTCTGGAATCTTCCACATGACTAAATGCTCAGAGAGAACTCCCAGGCTTCCTGAAAAAACATCGAGCCTCTGTCCTTCAGGACATCTGATGACTTACCCTGTCTTTCAGGTTCTTCAGGGACAACAATGCTCTTAATCACCCATGTAGTTCATTGCCCAATAATTTCTTTGGCACTTTTATATGTTAGATTAGGCTCTACCTCCAAACCTTCTTTTACTGACTGGCAGCCTGGAAGAATCTGTTCTAGGGTTTATAAGTTGTATGCTCATTTTTCTTTTTTTTTTTTTATGTGAATGCTAACTGCTTTTGGAGATAATGAGACAATTTTAGACCTAAAGAAGCTTGTCAGTACAGAAAATTTCCACATACCTTTCATAATTTATTTGAACTTTAACAGCTTTCCATGAATATTCCTCTTCTCCTCTACAGTCTAATCCAGGATTCTGCATCACATAAAAGTGTCTTGCCCTCCTACCTCCATGCCTCTTCCCTTTTTGCATCATCCCCTCTCCCTCCTCTGCTCATTCTTCTCTTACTTCCTTCCTTTTATTCCACCTCTAGTGCTTGGTATCCTATGATGCTCCAAGATTGTCCCAGATCTTAAAATCAACCAGTTCTCCAAGTAACACACGTTTCTTTATTTGAGACCGGTATTAACCAACCATGGCTTGGACACTAGGTAAACCTTACTGCTTCTGGCTATTGCTAATTCTTCTTATTCCTCTTTGTGGATAGAGCTAGGGCCCTATTTGTTACTAATTCCAGCCTACACTAACAAGTCCGCAGCTCCAGCCCAGAACCACAGGGTTATCTTTCCTCATTCCTCAAAATGTGTGACTTGCATACTTTCCTCATCTATATGTCGATCTTCTTGATAGAGATGCTTACATATTTTTTTGTCCAGTGGAAAAGCATACACTTTTGAAAAATGTTCAGAGCGACATCTCCAGTTGTAGAGTTCTACTCCAAACAGTTGTGAACACCACAAATATAAATATATAGCTTCACCAGTGCAAACTTGCTTCGTGATGACCTTCTCTGCAGTTCTAAGAGTTTTCATGTGTCATAGGAATACAACCTCATCTTCTGTAGCCTTCCAAATCTGTCTTCTTTCATTTAGCAGTAAACATTTAGAGTTTATTCTGTTCCCATACGCCTCAGTAAGCAGTCTGTTTCTTTTCCTTGTTGAGTACTGCTCCATTTTACAAATGAACCACACATTACCCCTCATTCACAATTTCATGGCACTTGCATTGCTTCCTATATATAATTAAATCAACTTGTATATAAACTTGTAAAACTTGTATATAGAACATAAAAGTTTTCATATAACTTTCATTTCCCAGGACTAGATGCCCATAGGAACAAAGCTTAAAAATATTTTATAATAACCTTTAGTATAATGTTTTAAGAAAATGATAATTTTTTGCAGCATCTGTACTATTTTTATATTCTTATCAGTAAGATACATATATCATTACCCCTGCCCTGTTTTCTTGCCAGTAGTTAGTGTTATTATCAACTCCTCTACCATTATACCATTAGATTAGAGCATTTTTTACTGCTGCAAAGTTGTCTATAACAATTTTGTATTCTATCTTTTTTAAGTTCTGATATTATCTTTTTATATCTTTTTATAAGTTCTATCTCCTCTGATTTTGGGGGCCTTTTTTGTTTGATTGTTTTGCTACTAATTCCATTAGTTATTAAAAGTAGGGCAAACCTCTCCTACTGCTTTTGTTCACAATACGTCATTCAAGTTTTGTGACTTCTCTGTTGTGCATTTTGAAATTATGAGGTTCACACATTAGTTATACATTGGAAATCATGACATATTGTTGGGGAGTTAATGCACTTTCATTATGTGATGTTCTCCTGTGTAATAATGTCTCTTCTTCCAACTACTTCATTCGTTCACATTACACAGGATCAAGCGTTCTCTTTTGGTCAAACAAAACTTGTTTTCAGAACTTCTTTGAGCTTTTTACAGCTTTGCTGTTCTGTCTTTTGTCTTGTGGACAAAAGACAATGGAGCCTTTTAGGCTATTTATTTGTGTAAGTATATTCCTGAGTTTGTTTCATGAGGTCTTTTCCTACCCGTGTTTTTAATTTGTTGTTGTTTATTTTGTGTTTTGTCAGTTGAATGTTACCTATAGTTCTATGCTTTTTCATATTAATTTTTATTTAAATATCTTTTAAATATTTTACTGGCTTTCCTTGGGTTTAAAGTACACATCTTCAAGTAAGTAAAATTTTATTACTTTAATATTCTACATATAGCATTACCATTATTTTGTAAGTTCTCTGCTACTATTTTTTATATGTTTATTCTCCATTCCTCTCTTCTCATTGTGAAATTAAAATTACACATATATTAGAATACTGAAAATGATTGCAATTTGTTGTTGTGGGCTTTTCCAGTCCTCAGACTCTACTGTATTTATGTTTCTAGTTGGGCAATTCCAGCTTCATCTTCTAGTTTCCTTTGGCTGTTTCAGGTCTACAGATGATCTCATTAAAGGTGGCCATGGCTCAGTGGGTGATGTGCATATTGTAATGTCATGAAAACAGATCCTCAGAACCCATAAAGCTGGCTAGTGGCACATGTGTGATCCAGAAGTCTTGGGAGACAGAGATGGGTGAATCCTGAGACATTCTTTGGCCAACTAGCTTGGAATATATCTACACACATACACACACACACACACACAGAGAGAGAGACAGAGACAGAGACAGAGACAGAGACAGAGACAGACAGACAGACAGAATTTTTAAAAATTAATTCCATAGATGATGTTCTTCAACTTTTATTCTTTTCTCATTTCCATTAGATTCTTTTCTTTTTGTACTCCCCATCTCTCTTCTGAAATTACCCATCTTGATATCTTGAGTCCTTTATATTTTATTTCCTTCATTAAAATTGCAAGTCTATATTTCATCTAAATCTGCATCATGTCCTTGAATCTTGGAATTTTTTTTAAATCAGTTAACTTTTTTGTTGGCTTATGAATTTTCTGAAATTTGATATTTTGTAACAGGCATTAGAGGATTAACATGAACAAATGTAATCTCTAAGAATATATATTCCTTTCAACATACAATGCCTTCGATGTGTGGATTTGATCTAATAATGAAGACTATTGTTGCTGGACACTTAATTGCACCATAGGAAATAATTTCCTGTAATAATACTTATATTTTCAGTGGGCACTGGTTTATAAGTACAATGTACGGGGTCCATTTTGCTCAAAGCCTCTCCTAAAATTATGTCTTGTTTTCCCGCCTGTTTGTGATTCTGTCCTGTTTCACTCTCAGAAGCACTCTGCTGCTTCTTGTTATTCAAAGTTTGGTGGGCTAGGATGGTGATAATGAAGGGAGGTAGTAAGTCACTATGCCCCACTCCTCACATGTGTTCCTCTGCGGTTCTTTTTCCCATGGCACCACAGTTCTAAGTCCATCATTTGTTCACTATTCACCCTGAAGATAAGGTTGTTTTTCTATTTATCTTCTTCAGAGTACCTGAGTTTTAACCACTGCCCTCAGGGGGAAGTGGCTTGTTACCTTCCTTCTTGCAGGGTAGGTATTCTACTTTATAAATGAGATAGGAGAAAAGTGTCCTGTGGTGGTTTTTAATGTCTTCTGTGACTGCTATTATCCTCCTTCATTTTGCTTCAGTTTGCAGTATGAAAACTTTCATCCGTGTGTGTGTGTGTGTGTGTGTG
>NW_022196913.1:89486384-89490373 GCF_008632895.1 Mastomys coucha
AGGGAGGGAGGGAGGGAGAGTCTCTGTAACTATGTGCAAGGTGTTATCTCTGAAATTAGCCAACTGGTCTGTTTGCAACCTTAGCTCCCGGGTAATCTCAAAACTGCATAAATATAAAGCTTATCTCACAGTTACCAAATTTAAATTAAGAAATATATCTAGCACATTACCTCCAAAGACACACCATCTTTTTCTAGTAGACAATTACACATTAATATACTTATCCTAGTAGACTTTTCTCTAATTATAAAAGTTTTTTCCATTGATTTTTAACTTTAAGGAAGTACATATTGAAATTTTAAAGGGAAACAAAAACAGTTTCAGATGGCAAAGCTACACATGTAGAACAAGGGAACGGCTTACCTTCTGGGCTGAATTGCCGTTTACACATACAACAAGATTAAAGGAATACATTCAGTGGTAGAGAGTTCAGAATTGGATAAGGACAATATGGAGTACTTGTTTCATTGCTGTGTGAGATCAAGGCAGAGTTTCTAATAGTTTCTTGGTCCCTATTATCTTCTCAGTCCTATGGAAGGCCTGGGGACAGCAAGACATTTTATTATTCCCAAGTATATTCTCTTTTCTCTTCAGGGGAGCAAACATTTTCCAGATCATGAATTCATTTATTTTTTCTTTTTGAAGAACATTTGTTTCCCATCTAATGGCACATACTTTGTTAAAAAGTTGTGAATATACAGTAAACAGAACATCCTAATGCAGTTCATAGAAAAGGAATATACATGTTATGCATGATAAGTTACAGAATTGTGTACAGAAGTATCTCTATGGCCAAAGAATGACATACTATCATTGTTAAGAGACTTAGTGGTAGAATAGGTCTCACTGTTTTACTTTTGGATCTTTTACTTACAAAGTGTATGACCTTGACCAACTTTAGTAACCTCTTACTGCCCAATCATAAAGCAAGACTAACAATGATATCTCCTGATACAGATGTAAAACCTGAGTATTTCATACTATTACTCCACTATGGAGTAATAGTATGAAATACTCAAGAATCAGCTCTTTATCACTGCTAGTCATCTCACTAGATTATGACAAAATACCAGCCCAAGTATACTGTAATAGCACCATTCAGAAGAGAGCAGCAGAGAGCTGGAGCACAAGCTCAGAGATAGACTGGCTTATACCACAAAATCCTGTAAATAACAGACAAGCAAACAGAATGACCCTGGGATATTAACTTCTTAAAAGAAAAGATTCACTGTAGCTTACAGTCTTGGTGATGTAAATAAGAACGGGGAAGCCCGGTGGATGTTCTAAAGGACAATGAAGCAAAGGGCGGGAGGTTCATATCAAAATCTCTTTTAAGAATTTTAAGAACCCAACCCCAATGACCTAAAGGCCTCTCTCTATATCTCATTTTTTAAAGGTTGAAACATCCCCTACTGGTCCCATACCAGGAACAAAGCATTTAAGAAAGGTTTGAACGTTGAGAACATTCAGCATCCTGTCTATGGAAATGGCCTTTGATACATATAGTTTCATACAGCTCAATTTTATGTACGGCAAGTTCTCAGCATAATGCCAAAAGTTAGGATAATAGGCTGCATTCTCCTGTCTCTTTAAAAGGTAGAGTCCTAAACCTCAGTACCTATAGATGGGAATCTATATGTAGACAAGGTTCTTGCACCATATTTCATTGAGATAAGGTTGTTATGGATAGGTATGGGCCATAAGTGCTCTGATAAATGGTTTTTGTAATTATAAGAGACTTGGATATAGGACTCAGGAGAAGCACATAGACACAGGGCCATGTAAAAATTGAAGCCAATATTAACAATGAAACTGCAAGCCTAAGGATTTTTTAAAAAATATTTATTTATTTATTTATTTATTTATTTATTTATTTATTTATTTATTGTATATGAGTACACTGTAGCTGTCTTCAGACACACCAGAAGAGGTATCAGGTCCCATTACAGATGGTTGTGAACCACTATGTGGTTGCTGGGAATTGAACTCAGGACCTCTGGAAGAGCAGCCAATGCTATTAACCACTGAGCCATCTCTCTAGCCCCAAGCCTAAGGATTTTAATGATTGTCATACTCTAGGTAGAGGCAAGGAGGATGCTTTTCTAGAGTCTGTTTTAGGGGAGGAGCACCACTCCCTTCTGGACACATTGATTTTTGAAGTCTTCCTTTCCCTCTGTAACTGCAAGGTAGTTTTTTTTTTTTTTTAATTAAGCCTTCAAATTTGTAAAAACATGTTTCAGCAGCAGAAGTAAATTAATACAGGCTGTAAATGCTCAATAAATTACATCTATAATATACCACTGAAGCTCAGAAGAAAAATGGTTCATTTTGTCAGAGTAAGAACTGCTAAAGAAGGGCATCAGCGGTTAACACCTTGGGAGAAAGAAAAAGCATGCCTGATGAGGCAGTACAAAACCCAGTGTATAAGATAGAAACATAACACTGTATATATAGTTCTGTCAGGAAAATTCCTGTACAAATGGGAGGTTATGATTTGAATACCCAGAACCTCAACAAAAAGCCAAACATGGTGCTATGTATTTATAATCTCAACACTAGGCAGGTGGGGTCAGCAAGAATCAGAACAGTAAGAGACCTTTTCTTAAAAGGTGATCAGCTCCTGAGAAATGATGCCCAAGGTGACCCCTATATGCACAGCCATGTGAACTTACACCAATATGTACCTGCCCACACATACACAGAGAAATAAAAGCTGACTATTACAGATGTGACTTCTCAACATAAGGTGACATGTATCTCGTACAATGGCAGTTTCAATGCTATTGGCAATACAGTCACAGTATGTATATATGTATATATATGTATAGTGTATGTGTGTGTGTGTGTGTGTGTTTTAAATTTATACAGTTCAATGTTTTTGTTTTTGTTTTGTTTTATGTTTTATCTGAGGAATCTCGAGTTTGTGTTTGGAGACTTTCACATGTAATTCAATTGCTCTGTCCTCAGCAATAGCCCAAGTTTTTAACCAATATTTTCTAAACCTCACAGTTTATGAAGTAGATGAGAAACAAGTAAATTACAGAATAGCATTGAAGTGACCATTGTTCAGGATCCTTTAGACCTTAAAGGAAAATAGGAACAGAAGGAAAAGAAAATTGGCTCAAGTGTAGAATTTATGTAGCTGAAGACTATTTTCAGTGGTTACACAGGAAAAAAACTAAAACAAATTCCAGATTTCTATTGTGGGGTATGTATGGATGTACATTTCCAAATATATGAAATATGAGGGAAGCCTTCAGTAGGAAAAAAAAATCAGAGAAAAAAATGAAGCTGACCAAATTCCTAGGTGATCATGTTTATATCTACAATGTAGCTAGAGTGACTGCAAATGTCGTCATTTCAGGAAGAGTCTTCATGTAGCTACAGACTTTAGAGTTATTCTATTTGAGGCAGAGGCTTAATAATGAAGTTTGCTGTGATAGTTAACAAATCCAATTTCTTAATGGTTTCACATGACAAGAGTAAAGGTCTCCTAAGACATGTTCAATGCATATTTCAGAGAAATAAATGAGATGAGAACTTGGGTTGACACAGGTTTGCACTTGATCCAGAATGAGGTCACTCAACTAGAGGAGCAAACCTACCTGTGACAAAGTAGGAATTACTACCCATTCTCTTTTGTCAAAACAAATTGCAATGAGAAATCGAAACACAAAGGAATACATCGACTTCAGAAATAGGGAAAAGCAAAGGATTCGGGGGTCATGATGAAACTGTGTGAGGGTGAAATGTGTGTACAAGATCAAGAAAAATAGGGTTTTTTTCTGAAAGTTGAGAGGCATATTATGGATCTGTCAAAGGAATGAGGAGGAGATGGCCTCAAGATTAAAGGTAAATGAGAAAAATATAGCTAGGCTTTTGGCTTCATTTGGGAATTTCTCTTTTATAGAAGCTGTGTTTAACCAGTCAGAATGGCTAGGATAAAAAGCTCAGGTGACAGCAGATGCTGGAGAGGTTGTGGAGAAAGA
>NW_022196913.1:89490959-89505607 GCF_008632895.1 Mastomys coucha
CAGTGAAGGAGTTAGAGAAAGGACCAATGGAGCTGAGGGGTTTGCAGTCCCTTAGGACGAACAACAATCTGAACTAACTAGTACCCTCAAAACTCCCAGGGTCTCAACCACCAACCAAAGAATGCACATGGAGGGATCTGGTTGTTCAGGCAGCATGTGTATAGTAGAGGATTGCAAATTCAATCATCAATAGGAGGAGAGGACCTCGGCCCTGTGAAGGTTCTGTGCCCCAGTGTAGGGGAATGCCAGGGCCAGAAAGTTGGAGAGGGTGGGGTGGCAGGCATGGGGGAGTGGGAGGCAACAGGGGTTTGTTTTTGTTGTTTTTGTTTGTTTCTTTGTTTTTTGGAGGGGAAACTGGGAATGGAGAAATTTACATGTAAATAAAGAAAATATCTAAAAGAAAAAAAAAGAAGCTGTGTTTAGTTTCCTTTTCGAGTTTATGGTCAGCTGTACCATCATGCTCGAGTGAAAATAAATGTACCTAAATATGAGAAATTCATGCTTTGGGACAGAAATATTTGACTGAAATCCCAGTTTAACATTTAATGCTGAAATCGTCATAGACCAGTAATTTTCCCTCTCTGATTTCAATTTCTTCATATATAAATTACAGTTGGCCCAAATAAATACAGATTGCTTATCTGCTTAATAGTGTATATTTATATACCACTTATCTCACTACACATTGTACTTAGTGTGAAAAGCTTTGTATATTTGCAAGTTATAACACTCTTTCATCATAGAAGACACAGTTGAAAAGCTGAATCCTTAGCCCTCTTGCAATCTGACAAAACAAAACCATCCTTAAAGGCATTGATAACTCTGAGACTCAGATGCAGAACCATGATTGATCTCAACCAAAGTTTTCAGTTTGATTCTCTTTATCTCAGAGAGTTCTAGAGATAGCAATAGGGCACAGTTCAGGCCAATTATTTGCAATTAGCACAACCTAAAGTCTTCTAGGAAACTTTATTCCCGATTAAAGAAAAATGCAGGGCTGGAGACATAGCTAAGTAGTAGAGTGTCACCTGGGTTTAACTGCTAGATCCGCAGGAAACATTCAAAAAGCCTAGTAGAGTTGAGCTCCTCCACTGTCACCACATTTCTACATGTCTTAGACTCTGTCACTGAAAATCATGATGTCAGTTATATCAGCCATCTTGAAATTATAAGAAAAAGCCATAAAATGGAAAGGGTATCTATTGACTGTTCTTTTGTTCAGATGGATGTGTTACACATTCATAGCCAAATATTACATTTGTAAAATAATTAAGTGCCTTTCACATTTAGAGAATTAAGGTTGGTGCAGTAATGTTCAAAAATTACACGAAATGGAACAATACAATCATGATAATTAACTTTGTGTTCCTTTTTTTGTTTATTTGTTTTGTTTTTTGTTTTTTTCGAGACAGGGTTTCTCTGTATAGCCCTGGCTGTCCTGGAACTCACTTTGTAGACCAGGCTGGCCTCGAACTCAGAAATCCACCTGCCTCTGCCTCCCAAGTACTGGGATTAAAGGCATGCGCCACCACCGCCTGGCTGTGTTCCCTCTAGCATTTTATTTAGCTATTTATTAACTTGCTTTTAAGAGTCTATCTATGTTTGAAAATTTGAAGAATTGGGAATTGATTCCAGGAACCCTCACAAATCAAAGATATCAAACTATATAGATATTGAAGTACGTTGTTTGATAATGTTGGGATAATGATAGGGTAAGATCTAGCTCATGGTAAGTGCCTTTCAGAAAGGCTCATAAGACCTGGAAAGTGGAAGGGACAGGCTGGGCTGGAAGACACAATCATGGATTCAGTCTGTCAGAAACAGACAGGAATGCATGTTATCTTTTTACATTGTCAGGTATTGGATAGCAATATATTCACAAGCTATATCAGTTTCATTGGCAACAGTTTTCCAGCTAGTACTGATTTTTCTTCATAACTGGACAAGATAAACACAGGTTCATTGATTACAATCTTAACTACTAACTCTCAAATCACCTCTCTGTTCTGTTTCTCTGTCTCTCTGTCTCTGTCTCTCTCTCGTGTGTTTGTGTGTGTGTGTGTGTGTGTGTGTGTGTGTGTGTGTGTGTGTGTGTGTGTGTGTGTGTTGTAGAAGTGAGGTAGAAAAGTGAGAACATTGTAGAAGTGAGGACTATGTCCAGATAGGTCAATGGATGGGTGAATGGATGGTACTTTGAGTAGGACATGTGAACAGTGGGGACCACTCAAGCTGAAGCCCCTGGGACTGTGAAATTCCTTGCCATTTTGGGTGGGGTTTAAAATGATACTTGAATGATTATTTTCTCTTTTATTGACTATCCACAAAATAGTTCTATCCAAGTACATATTTTTCTAAAGAAACTTTCTGTTTGTACCTAATGCAGCAAATCTGGCCAAAAATAGAATATTCATCGTCACCTGTTGCAACCTTCTTTTAAAAAAAATATGACTGTTTTTATATGAAGAGCTTTCTGTAGAAATGCAAGGCTACCCTGGTGGCAAAGAAATAATTAAAAGCCTGTTTTCCTTCCAGCTATGTGGCAAAATATTCAGGGAATCCCTGTCTACCCTGAGTGTGTGGAGAGGGCCCCATTTCTGCTGTTTTCCATCATATGAATATAGTTGAAATTCAAAAGAGCTTGAATTTTTATGCCTAAAATGCATATCCTACCATTTTCTAATGTCAAATGAATCACCACAGCTTCAGCACTTGATGGTCCTTATTATCGTGAAATATTCGGCAATTAACAAAAATATTTAGACAACATTCATTTGTAGAATCATAATATAAAGTATTCTCTGTTTTAAGATGAAATTTTGCCTGAGGCTAGTTCTTACCAGGAGTTCTGTGCTTCCACATTACACATGCATTAATATTTTGTCTGAACTCGGCAATGATTTTTAATCCTTGGCAATGCAAATGTTTCTCTTCTATTCATGAATCTCAATGATCTTCTCTAGCTGTTGATCTCACGTCCACAGCCTCTCATCTCTTTTTAACACTGTTTTGTGTTACAATTCCTGTTAGCTCCTTGTTTCCAACAGAATTATTTTTTCTTTTTTTTACTAACTCTTTTCTTCTGATGGAGATCATTTTCTTGAAAGAAAATCTGATGTGACGTGAAAAAGAGAATAGTTCCAACTGACCTCAGATAATCTAGAGGCTACAATCTGAATATGACAGAGGACAGAACTCAGAAACATAAAAATAGGAAAAAAATCTCATTTTTTGTTTCTCTTTTTAAAATTTATCTGTAAAAGTACATCTTGTATAGAATATACACCCAGAATTCACACTATGAGTCTGAAGTACTTTCCACAACTGTGGCTGTTGTATATTTCTTGCCCCATTAATGCTGGGTTTGACAAGGAGATGTCTTTGGTTAGTTGAATGTAAGTGTGTTGGTAAGACCCAGTTTTAAACAAGCCTGTGTGATTTGGCTTGATCTGTTGTCTTACAAAAGCACAAATCAGTAATCAGATCAGACCCTTTATCCAGATCATAGAATAAGACACAAGGGCCAGGCATGATCCTATGACACTTACACACTAACTTTGCCCAGATACAACAAGCCTATGACAGCCAAATTATAGCTGCCTTGAAAAACTATGAGTACTTAAGTTAGTGTTTGTGGTAAGGAGCTGAAATTTTGAAATAGTTTGTTACATGCAGAATTTGACTTCTGCGTATTTAAAACTCCTACATGAAGAATTTTCTGTACCCTTATAATATGTTCCCATGGTATTTTGAATCTAGATCTATTACGGTGTCTCTAAATTGGTAAACTCTCTCATTCAAATGTGTCTCTCTCTTAAACACTAAGTAAGTTTGCCATAGGCCATGCTCCATTGCATGCCATTTTTAATTCTCTTGTCCTTAAACTAGGTTATGACATGGCTGAGAGTTCACAAATCTGCATTCATAGTGAAACTTGTTTCTACATTTCTTTGGAGTATTTATAGGAAAGGGTATCCAACAGACTTAGAAACAAGTCCAATATGAGAGGTTTGAAGAATATATATTCTACTCATCATAGTGCTTCATTTCGGGATTTAAAAAATCTCCATTTGAAGAATAGGAAAGGAGGATGCCTATTACAGATTACATGTTTGTTTTACTCTAAAATGTTGAAATTTTAGTCTCTATCAAATGTGGATGTTGGAAGATAATTAGATAATGAAGACAAGTGGGGTAACTTGTTATGAGAAGGTAACTAGAAATCTCTCATGCTCTCATTCCACCATGAGAAATATAAGGAGTCTATTAGTCTACAGTCCAGAACAAGGCCCTTTGCAGAACATAGCCCACTGATATGTGACTCAGCCATTAAGCTTCCAGGTGTGAGAAATAAATTTCTGTTAACATTATCAATTCATCACCCAAACTTTGACACTGGGATATACAGACCAAACTAACAAAAGTGTCTCACAGGACTCAAAAGGTAAAGCCCCCAAATTGTAATACAGGCCTTAGCATGTTCTAGAGTCTTCTGTCTTGTACTACTACAATAGGTTGATACTTACACCTTCAAGAACATAAGTATTCTTCAACTACAAATTGATAGCAGTATGATGCAAACTAAGAGTAATAGAATTGCTTATATGGGACATTTCTAAGGAAGATGAAACAAATAAAAATATATGAAACTATCTGTACCTCAAAAATTACAGTCAGTTTTTTAATACCAGGCATTATTTCTTTATTGGTAAGCAGATTTCAAGTCCAATTAGAGAGCTGTTGATTACCACCAAGGTGTGCATACCACTGATATACCATTGAGGTTAATGTGGCTTGCTGCCATTGCTGTAATTCATGGGAATTATAACTGAGAAGGACAGTTAGTTTCTTCCCTGCAATAGAAGCTTGCATGGTATCTTCTGGTACTATGAAAGATAGCCCTTAGGGAGGAAGCTTCCCAGTTAACTAACCAGTTAACCAGACCTAGTGAAGTCATGGATCTTAGAGGAAACCCTACCACCACTACTTTAATAAATCAGCATAATCTCTAACAATACTCGAAATATTTGTCCTTATACCCACAGATATATGTAGTCTTCACCCCTTGTCAATGAAAACTCTCTTTAAAACAGAGAGCATTCCAGAATATCACAGCAGATCAAAATGAAAAGTTGTGAAGTCCAGTCCAACTACATACATCTATAAAATACTCCTGAACCTGAGACTCAGGAAACTCTGTAGACGAGTGGGGAAGAAAGGGGAGAGAAAATGCTAAGAGACAGAGGAACAGGGAATTTGATATAAGATTGTGTCTTCATGAAAGGTCAGTAGCCCCTTTAGCTGAAGAGTTGTTGGCACAAAATATAACGAGTAGCTCAAAAAACAAAACTAAGCGAAACAAAACAAAAAACCATGAGCAGTGAGACACTGAGATGTGTGCTTCGTTGTTTTTGCCCTTGTGGCTACAGTTTATCATCTCTGGACTTGATGCTATTGAGATAATGTTCTGTATAAAAGTATTGCTTGGGATTTTTTTTAGTATGCAAAATATAATGTTGAATAAAAAAAAGAAATGTGAGAAGCTATACACTACTAGTGTATTTTCCTAAACATTAGTTGAACAAGAATGACACCAATATACATTCTAATTGGAACAGAAGATGGAGTTAGCCATACTCAGAGAACTACAGGCAAATAACAAAGGCTACCAAATGCCTTCCCACAGGGAAAGCGGGGGACACACACTTACCAAGGCAGATGTAAGGAAGATATAGGACAACTTGTACTTCTGTCCTTCCACCATAGGGCCTCAGGGATCAAACTCAAGTGATCAACCTTAGTAACAGATGGCTTTATTCAGTGAGCCCTCTCAATGGCTCTTTTATTTATTTATTTTTTAAATAAAAAATACTATGACAGGAATGGCCCAATAGGCAGAAAAAAATCAATCCTGCCAAACAGAAAAGTGATAAATACAAAAAGGCAATAAGATCAGACACAAAAATCTCTGCCTAGATTTATATAGAAGGATAGGCATTTTGTTTCTACTAACACACCAGAGGCCAAATGTGGGGCACAAGACTGACTGATAGGAGGGTATGTGATAGGAATTACTGAACATCTTCTTCTTTACTTCCTTCAATATCTTTGTGAAACAGGAGACATAAGTACCCCTAGACTAGGAGAGTATGTGCCTAGATGCAATCAGTGAAATTCAGTTTAGAGCTGACCGTCAACTGTCATTTAATTAGTAGGAGAGATCTTATGAAGCACAATTGGCACTATTATGTTACTTTCAAAAATAAAAATTGTTCCAACCTTTCCAATACTTTGTAGCATGCCATCCCTACATCTCCTGGCACATTTATGATTTCTATAAGAACAAATGCAGAAACTGTCTTGAGGATTGACACAGCCCATCTGCTTTAAAATAGCTGCTGTTGCAAAATGCCATATTTTCTTCTAACATTCTTTTACACAAAAGCAGACTGAAAAAAAAGCAGGTATTATTAAGAAATGGTCGGTTTGGAGTATTTACCTATGTAAGATGATGAGGCTTTAAAAATCTAAATTAGTTAGATAATAGAAAACTAGCTAGTTCAAGTTTTTCTCCTAATACAAGATTCTTAGAATTTACCTGATGAAGCATACCTGTTTTGCTTTTAGTAATGAATCTAAATGTAATCTATAGTAGCACATGACAAAGCAAAACAAAACAAAAACAAAATTTCTGTTTTGTGAGAATAGGATTTCTGTTCCAAAATTTAAAAATGAAATTAAGGACAGAGGCAATTAGAGGAAAATATGAGGTCTTTCTAAATATTATACAGATCATGGATGAAAAACTGCTTCTAAGTGCACAGAATCCTGTTATTGTTTCAAATTTGCCAACAAGTGTTTTCTTGTCTTAGGTAGAGCAGTCTCATGACTTCTGTGCAGATGAACCTCTCGCATTTCAATTTAAAGTAATGGTGTGAGCAATTTCACTCCATTACTTCTGTCTCCAATAGGTTCACAGCATCCATGCTAATGTCTACCAACAACATATGAGAAGAACAATGGCTTCTAATTTGTATAATGGGCTTGAGTGAGATAGTGGTTGTTGTCATGGATGAATAAACGAAGTGATTAAAATAATTGCTAGTACCCAGATATATAAGGTAGAATAGCAAATGTAAGAAAAGCAATTTTGTATCATGTGGACGATCTCTTACCAGTGCACATGGAAAGCTCATTCTTGTTGCACATGTACCTTATCACACATCTCATATATCTGAATCACTGAATCTATGCTATTTTCAGTCTAAGTATAAGGAAACATTAAAATTGAAATTTCTCCATATATAATTTGTGGGTCTCTTACTATCAGTGATATCAATTCAATGATTCTTCTCAAATTAAATGCAAACATTAAATGTTTGAAAGATCTTAACTGTAAGGAAACAGTGAGGCTGAAATTTCTCACCATATAAAATTTCTGGCACTCTTACATTGATATCAATTCAATGAATCTTCTCAAATTAAATTCTAAAATTAAATTTTTGAAAGTTCTAAGTATACTAAATATCTGTGATTAAGTAGTGTACACAAATACATACCTAGTGTGTATTGTACTATTTTTATAAATTCTAAATAGAAATCTCAGTTCAAAGACTAAAATCCAAATATATATAAATTCTAGTACATGATTATATGCAGATGAATAAAAGTATAAAGATAAATTCATATGTAATTGGCTTTCTATATTTTATAATAAACTAATTGTGTATATGACAATTACTCAGTCCTTTGAATACATAGTACACATGCTTGTTTCTTTGAATCAGAAATATTTTTCTTCCTGATTTTGATATTGAAGAATATTTAAAATTTTTTAAGAAATAAAGACATGAAGCAAAATAAGACATTTAGCACCTAAGCTATACAAGTGTATTTTGTTATATAATTTTTAAAATGAGAGGTGCAGGGAACCAGTTCTGCACCATGCTCTGTCATTATCAGAGAAGCTTACTCCTGCAGAAAATGGGAAGAAATAGAGAGACCCACAACCAAACAGGGTGAGAAGCCTTGGAACACTCGCCCATAAAAGGGATCATCAAATCCATCTCCTCAAAGTTCAGGAAACTTTGTAAAGAGGAAGTGAAAAGGGTATCGGAGCCAGAGGAGATGAAGGACATCAAGAAATCAAGGCCTTCTAGACACAACAGGGCTGGAGCACATATGAACTCTTGCTTTTGTCTAAGATGGAGAGGGTAATATTCAAAATCAGAAGTGTTGGTAATTTAAGAGAACTAGTAATTCTGTGGTCACTGAAAGAAAAGAGAAATAGGACAAAGTTATGCCACTGAGATATTTTAGTACAAGCCTTAGACAGGCCCATTCAAGGACTATAATTAATAGTAACATTGCAGAATTTCTTTTCCTAATCCATACTTCACAATTATACCAAAAGACATAGTACTAACAAAGAGTTATAGTTGATGAGCTTCATGACATATGGTCAAGCTATGCTCCTCTTGGGCATATGCCTCTTGGCCAAGAGGAGCATAGCTTGACCATATGTCATGAAGCTAGTCTCTAGTCTGTCATGAACATACTTGCATATCCATATGATTATTTTATTTTTAATAGTTCATCTCATTATTTTTGTTCTTTCATTATTCTTCTCTCATGTATTATATTCCAACCTGAGTTATCACTACCTCTACTCCTCCCAGTCTCCTCTATACCTCCTCTCTTCTCTGGACCCATTCCTCTGTTTTTCTTCAGAAAAGAACAGGTATTCCAGAGATATCAATCGACCATGGCATTAAAAGTTACAATAAGAGTAAGCACAAAGCTCATATCAAAGCTGGATGGGCTTACACAATCCTGACACATATGCAGAGGACCTAGCACAGAGCCATGCAGGCTTCATGATTGTCATTCTGTCTCTGTGAGCCCCTATGAGAACTTCTTAGTTGATTCTGTGGGTAGTGTTCTCCTAATGTCCTCAACTTCTCTGACTTCTGCAATCCTTCCTCCCTATCTTCACAAGGATCCCAAAGCTCCACCTAATGTTTGGGTGTAGGTCTCTGAATCCGCTCCCATCAGCTGCCTCAGGGAGCCTTCTCTGATGTCTTTTGGGCTAGGTACAAATCTATGAGTATAGCCCAATATCATTAGGAATCATTTCAAGTGTTTTCTTTTCTTTTCTTTTTCTGTCATGTTTGGTTCTCTCCTTGTCCTCTGAACAACCAAGTGTCTGGTTCTTTGTCATCCAGGCAATGTTAACCATGGGCTCCCTTTCATGGCCTGGAACTCAAGTTTGATCAAGGTTGGCCACTTCTACCAGTTCTGCCCACCATTAACAAACCAAGTCTTATAGGCAGGATATATTGTCATTCAAAGATTTTGTACTAGTCCCAACAATGGTAGCCTCTCCTGATTACAGAAGATGACTGGTTCAGACTACTTATTCCCCATTACTAGGAGTCTTTACTAAAATTATCCTTACAGATTCCAGGAAGTTTCCAGTGCACTGGATTTCTACATTGTTACACAGATGCCCACAAATTTCATTTATCTATGCTGATATTACAAGGATCTCCCTTGGAAAGGGAAATAGGTTTTGTGAGTAGGCATGAATGCACCATAGGGAAACATATTACACATCATTTTAATAAGAAAATAAAACAAAAATTCTAAATCTTATTACATCTACAAGCTTATCTTTCAATAAAAACAAGAAAGTTAAGTTCAAAAAATACAATCCTAAGAGCTATAATCTCAGACTCAGATATCACAGGGATTAAAATTATCAGAAAGAGAGCATAAAATAACTGTGATTTAGTTGAAGCTTCCAATTGAGAAACTAACTAGTAGTAAGACCATGCAAACAGTACATAGAAATAGTTGAGAGCAACTGCTTGGATAAAACTGTTGCAACAAATGAATAAAAGAATGATTTCTGCAGCTTTCCAATAGCCTAGACATAGCTGAAGAAAGAATCAATATGGATAAGCATAGGTCCAGAGATACACTGAAACTTAATGCAGAGAGGGGAATAACAACAGGCAGCATCTATAAATGCAGAATTTATGAGAAATGTGGATAAAGTATATGTCAAGTGTGTAACTTGCATGTAATTTAAACAACAGAGGAAGAATAAATAGAAAATAGAACAGAAAATAATGTGATATTATTGACTCAATTTTGCAAATAAATGAGACACTTTAAAACCAAATGATACCAAGAATCTCAGAGAACCTCAAGCAGGATAAATGTAACCAAACAAAACAAGGTGTCCATATTAAGGCATGTCATGTTTCTATTGAAAACAACCAAAGAAGAGATTATTTAGGAAAATCTAGAGGTATTGAAACTTCTTTAAACAAACAAGAATGTAGAATTTCATCATTCCTAAATCAGCCTTGTAGCTTGTTTTAAAAAAAAATCTTTTCTGAACTAATAAAAATAATGTCAGAAATCTATATAAAGAAAGAAGATAAGGAAAGGATAAAATAAAAATAAAGCCCTCCATTCTTCTTATTCTTAACTAATCTAAATGATAACCTTACTTAGCATTAACAGTGTATTAGATGATTATGACTCAAAAGCAAGTAAAAGTAATCCTACAGGAAGGACAGAGGAATCAGAAATATTCTAGAAGAAAGTTGTAGCAAAATACAAAAAGAAAGTATATTATTTTAAGATGGATTTAGAGTCAGTAAAATTTGTGTTCTAACTGGGCAATGGTTGCACATTCCTTTAATTCCAGCAGACAGGAGGCAGAGGCAGGCAGATCTCTGAGTTTGAGGCCTGTAAATGTAAAGGTTGCTTTTATTTCCTCAGATAAAGAGATAAGTTGAGAGCCATACCAAAGCTTTACGAATATTTGGCTTGGTTTGATCCCAGATTGTTTCTATACAACTATCCCTAGGCCTAGGCCTGGAAGCATCTAGCCTCCCTACAATCTAACCTTCTGTAAGCTCAGACCATAATGACTTCAGGGTCTAGCATCTATCTGCTAACCCAGGCCTAGAATGTTTTAGCTTCTGAAACTTAATGCTGAGTACAATTACCCTTTTTAGCTCTTTCTGAACTCTGGCTGGTTGGGTCAACTCAGCTGCTCTGGCACAAACTCCTCTCCAAGCTGAGTGATTCAAACTGGCTTCTCTCAGCTTCTGACTGAAATATTCTGCTTGCCTCAAGTTAACTCTGGATATCAGTTCTAATCTTCTAGCTCCTTTTTACTCTCTTGCTTGTTTTGTCTTCATCTGAAGCTTGTCTCTGTAAAAGTGTGTGTGTAAAACTGCCGCTTTCCCTTCCTGTCCCTCTCCCTCTTCACCCCCCCTCCTCACCCTTCCCTTCTCCTCTCTTTCTCTCTCCCTCTCTCTCTCTCTCTCTGTCTCTCTCTTCTCTCTGTCTCTCTGTCTCTCTGTCTCTCTCTCTCTTCTCTCTTCTCTCTGTCTCTCTCTTCTCTCTGTCTCTCTGTCTCTCTCTCTCTCTCTCTCTCTCTCTCTCTCTCTCTCTCTCTCTCTCTCTCTCTCTCTCTCTCTCTCTCCCCTCTTCTCTGTGCTGCCCTTATTCTTTCCTTTGCTGTTCTCCTGAGAGTTGGGCATATCCTATCTCTGACTAATTCTGTCAGATCATTCTTTGATTCATCACTTTGCCCCTCAATTAGCTGTCACTTTCAAACATGGCTGCTTTCTTCTACAAGCTAACATTACCTATTTAATTCCTATTGTTAGGGATTAAAGATGTGAACTAAAAGCAGGACTGTATTCCATCCAGATCATATGGTAATCCAGAGAATGTCTCCATGCCAGCTGGACCACATACACCTAAAATGTCTTTGGATGTGACCCTTGACAGAGCAACCAAGTTGATTGATCAAAATTTCTCTGTGCAGCCTGGTCTACAAAATGAGTTCTAGGACAGCCAGGGCTATGTAGAAAAACCTTGTCTCATAAATAAATAAATAAATAAATAAATAAATAAATAAATAAATAAATAAAACAAAATGTGCAATGAAACTAAAACAGTTTCAAAAGTGTAAGATATTGATCCTATTACTGCACACTATCAATTTAAATGTGAATGGTCTAGACATCCTAACTAAAAGATAGTGTCACCTTAAAACAAAATGAGAATTCACCACTTTTTTCTATAAGAAACCAACCTAAATTAAAAGACAAGAATGAGAAAAGATGAAAGAAGTTAAGTAGCTATTTCCTGATATTATTATCAATTTACTTCAATATAAAGTGCTATCAGAAATAAATATTTTCTTTTTTACTTGTTTCAATTTTGTTGTTTTTGAGGCCAGATCGCAATAGTAAACCTAGGTCAGACTTGAATTTGTGGCAATGTTCCTACCTTAACCTCCCAAATTCTTAAAAGCAAACTAACATAATTTCCACAAATATATTCTCAGAGTTGTTCAATATTTGGTAAAGAAATAGAACTAATAATTAAAAACTTTAAAGCATGAACAATCATGCTGAAATGCTTGATATTTTGAGTCTAGGGAGCACTTAAGGAAGTATAATGTCAATTTTTCAGGCTTTCTTCCAGAAAATAGAAGCAAAACAAAGAAAATTTCAACTCACTGTATGGAAACAGGATTTGCCAAAACAAAATAGAGAAATTATTAAGATTATAGATCAATATATTTTAACGAAAGACCTTATTTGCTATTAAAGTGTTAATAGCAAATAAAATTCAACAATATGTTTTTTAATTGTAGGAATTTACTAAATGGAATTTATTCCAATTATACAAGACTGGTATAAGCATCAGAGGTCAATAAATAAAATTAACCTCTCAATGCCCTAAATTTAAATATATATCAACACATATAGAAAGCACATTTGACAAAAATCTAACAGACATGTACAACATTGTTGGTCAATTGAATAGGCATCTTCCCTTTGGTGAAAAAAATATATCTAAAGTTTAACACTGACTTTATACTTAATAATGAACTTAATGCTTCTAATAAAACAGGAAACAATATGACTAGTATATCCAAGTCCAGCTGCCCAACAGCATAATGGAAGATTTAACCACAATAATGACAAAAATGTATTATAAAATGTGTATATAATTTTTTAAAAGTAACCCACATTGTATCAGTTATTTTTCTATTGCTATGATAAAACACCACAACCAAGGCAACTATTACTTAAAAAGTAAAGCATTTACCATTTACTTGAGCTTATGGTTTTAGGGGATAGAGTTTATGATGGTGGAATGAAGGCATGGTGGCAGGAATTACTGAGAACCATAATCTCTAACAGCAAACAAAAAGAAGACAGGAAGATGATACAAAGAGTATTGGGCTTTTGAAAACATTGGGCATGTTATTGTTTGAAAAAAAAAAGGAGTCAAGGAATTGACCAATATAAATATAATCAACTGATTTTTGGTAAAACCATAAAGGCAATTCAATGAAGAAAGGATAATCTTTGCAACCGATGCTAGGACAATACTATATTTTTATAGGTTTATGTTGGAGTTACTTAGATGTTATACTATGTTGAAATTTGAATTCAAAAAGGATTGTTTAATATTTTAAAGTTCAGAAAAAAAGCTTAGGAGAAAAATTTATGTGAATTTAATTTTGTTATGTTTTTCTAGATAGAAAAGTTATAATTTCAAAAAGAGAATGTGGTAAATTGGTGCTTATTAAAATTAAAATTCTGAATTATAAACTTTGTTAAGGAGATTTTTAGAAATCCAGATAATGGCAGAATCATTGGCAACAACTATAAGTTTGTATGCTAGATATACAGAGAATTATTATAATTCAACAGTAAGACAACTTACAAGAGAGTAAAAAATTGACTAATCGATGTGAAGAATGCACAGCAGACTGTCATTACTTTTGGGAATGCAAAATCATTTCTTACCTAGCTTCAGATAGTTTTGTATGACTCTGAAGATAATCTTAACATACGACTTGACAGTTGCAATCCTAGGCATTCAACCAAGAGATTGAAACTTACATTCACAGAAAAACCTGCATTCATGTCTATTTAGAGAAGTTTTGTTCATAGTTGTTCCACAATGAGAGCAGTCAGGATGACCTTGAATGGATGAATAACGTAGGCTCATACTAACAATGGAATATTATTCCATAATAGAAAAGGGCATAAGATATCCAGCAATCCTGAGCTACATTTAAACATTAAATATATATTGTTAAGTAAAAAAGCCAATTTGAAAAAGTGATGTATTGTATGATTCTATAGGATATTTTACTAAAGAGGCAAAAGTATAGATACAATAAAGAATTCATCAAATACCAGGCAGTCATTTGAATAAGAGAAACACTTTTTTTTTTTTGGTCAGGGAAAAGATTTTGTATGCTATTATATCCATTTATTAAAACTCATAGAATGTTAAAGCAAAAAGGGTGCACCTTAATGCATGAAAATTTAATAAATCAAGAGACTTTAGAAGAGAATCCAGAATGTGCCTAAATTAATTCAAGTGTATTAAAAATATATAAAATACCTTCACTGAAGGAAATGACAGGAATGATGGGAGCAAGTCCTAACTTAAAGAAATTTAGAAAAGGTTGAAATGCTTAAGACTCAAGACAAAACAAAATCTGTACAATCCTTGTGATTGAGTTCTGCCTCACAGCTTGTTCTCCCCCCAGCCCACCCCCAACACTCTCTCTCTCCTTCTCTCTCTCTCTC